>NC_081537.1:32165626-32465626 GCF_030273125.1 Centropristis striata | reverse complement strand
GCAATATTTTTAATTTAACAGATGGTGTCATTAACATACGTTTGTAGGACTAATTCTGCAGTATTAGTGGTAATTTAGTGGTGTTGGGATTCTACCACAGGTGAATTTTGGGTTAATTTGTGGACTTTAACATTCGTGGACTAAATGAGACATTTTCCTAAGTCAACTCAACAAAATGGCAGAACCTCCATTTTGTCCCCTCTCGAGAACTTCAGTTCCCAGAATGCACTGCATTTATGACACCTTCCAGGTGTCATGTCATTGGTGAAGGCACCTTTGACCCCACAGGAGGTCCACTGGCCTGCTATAAAGGAGACAGTCCTCTCTGTCCCCCTCTCTCTCTCCATCGGCTCTCTCTCCACCGTTCCTGCTTGGAAGGATCTCCTTCAGGAGGGGATCCAGAGGCCTGGATCCACCACCCCCACTCTCTCTCCACCGTTCCTGCTTGGAAGGATCTCCTTCAGGAGGGGATCCAGAGGCCTGGATCCACCACCCCCACTCTCTCTCCACCGCTCCTGCTTGGGGAAGCAGATCCAGAGGGCTGGATCCACCAGCCCTACCCCCTCACCCCCCGCAGAGTCCTGCTGAGGTGAGACCTCTTCTCTTCTGAGACTTCAAGGTTCAAGAATCTCCTTTCCATAAGGAATTCTGAACCAACGGTAACTCTGACCTTCTCTGCACACCAAAGCTGCATTAATGAACACAAAGTTCATTGCATCTGTCAGAGAAAGCTCGAATTCAACAACAAGGACAACCAGCAACTTAATTTGCAAGACGGCAAATTATTGGACTCAACTTCCTTCTTCCACTCTTCTGCTGAAAAGGCTTCCCCCCCTTTTTCACCGGACTCGTGAGTAATGTAACTGGGCTAATGATTTGGTTTATATGTGTGTTTTAAGTATATTTATGACATTCGTGTTACGATCAAAGTTGTATGTTAATCGTGCTTTATACAGACAGTCAGTCTATATGCAACTAACTATACTAACCTTTGACCTGCTCACACACTGATTAAATTAACTGGAGCTGAACACAGCTCATTGTTTGAGGAGTGGCAACCCCCCTCTCACACACACACACACACACATACACACACACACACACACACACACACACACACACGCGCGTTTCCTTCTCTTTTGTAGTGTAGTTCTTATGTTATAGATGTGTGCTTTTATTTGCTTTACTTGTTTAGAATAAATACCTTTTGATTACGAATGCTGTCCATTTAATGTTGTACATTATGAACGATATGCTGACCTCTGCTGTGTCAAGAATTCACGATTCCTTCAACCACTATTAAATATTAATATGGTAATTTGATTATAATTATATTCATAATTAATAATCAGTGTTCCAAATTGATAGTTTAATAACTTTATGAGACTGATTTAGGTGAATTGGCTATATTTTTCTGTTTTACAGATGGTGCCCCATTTTACGAGCTGACTTAGAGTAAATCAAGTCATATTATTTCTTATAATTAATAATTGTTTATGATAATTATTAATAATTCTTATAGCCATCCAACCACACTTTTGAACCGCGAGATCCACACAAGTGGCTCAGGTTCATTCCGGCATATTTGGTATCCTTATGGAAGGGATAGCATTTATGATAACGCCCTTTTATTAATATATTTGACGCCCTGTGCAAGGTCATCATTTATTCATAAAAGAGCCATCCTTAATCCCCAACATTTTTGGTGATCCTTGATGAAGGCAATTGGTATCTTTAAACAGATACCCCAACATAGTTGACGCCCCGGTGCGTAATTACAACAGTGATATTTTCGCGCTATTTTGTACATCGCGTCACTGTGTGCGACGATCACAGAAACCATTGCCTGGTCGCTATTCCGAGGTAAGTACAACGGTCTAATAAGCAAGAGAAATGCATAAGCGTTTACATGTCTAAAACTGAGTTTTGGCCAAACAAATCATGTCCAACAGGCGATTAGAGTCAAGGAGATTCTATTATTGTAGAACATGTAACTAGTAATCACATCATATCTATCATTTTTGCTAATGAATGTAGAGAATGAATGTTGTTGTTTACTGCACTGTTTTCATGGGAACATAAGAAAATTCCAGTGGGTGGAAATATGGTGGTATCCCTCTTTGACAGATGTATGGTTGCTTTTTTGTGAATATCCAGACTAAAATGTCAGAAAATTCTGATAGAATACACAACCCAAATTTGGGATGTTTTACCCTCGTCACCCTTCTCTCTCCATCCTATTTAAAGTATTTTATTAATTTTTTTTTATTGAAGTTGAATGGATACTTGAGCACAAGGAGTTCCAATGCTGATAGATGCTTATTCATGAGTACATGATAATAAACTTGAACTTTAACAAAATATTGGTCTCTGCGGCTTACGTGAACCCAGTGAGTGAGGAAGTCCAAGTCCAGATGGAAGGAATTGAATTGACAGCAAGTCTTGGTGAGTATGCAATCTGTCTGACTCTGACCATGACTGTGTGTGTGTGTGTGAGGTGGGGTACGGTGTACATTTTAGGACATACTCATATGTCAGACTCAGATATCAGACTCAGACTCATCCGTTGTACATTTTAGGACATGTCCTCAGACTCACATGTCAGAATCACACGAAAAATCATCAGGTGTCTGACGAAAAATCATCAGTGTCACCCGTTGTGCATTGGCTTCCTGTTGCAGCCTACGTACGCTACTGAATTTTGAATTAAGAAATGTCCATCTGAGTCTGACAACTGAGGATGTCCTAAAATGTACACCGTAGTGGGGGGGTGTTCTTATCACTTGTTAATGTTGAATTGAACACTAGTATGTTCCACGGTCAAACTCAATTTGTATTATGCCTTCCCACAGTTGATGGATGGTTAAAGAGTTAAATTCTTTTTCAGAAACTCGTCTTCAAGAGTTAAGGGGTACCCTTGCCTCTGAAGCTCCAGTGGCAACAGGACACAGGGCCTGGACACAACGGCAGGTGCTCGCTGGAGTCAGGGCAAAACTAGCGAGGCCTTTGCTCTTAGATGCCAAACTCTCAGTACAGAGAGCATTAATAGAAATGTGCCAGAAATGCCTTGGAGAGTAGGCAGTTATTCAGTGCCTGGAGTGTGTCCCACTGGACTTTGAGTACCTCTGTGGCAAGTGTGACATAGAGGTTCACAGGAGGCATGTCTTCCATGACAGGGTGGCAATATTCCATGGCTACCTGGAGCCTATTCCCCCTACAAAGGCAGTGGTGGTGGATGGGAATGGCCAGCCTCACTTTTGTGAGCAGGGTATGTTCATTCATCAATTTCTGTACACTAGTAAAGATTCCACAAATATTGTGTGTTGGTGGTCAAAGGAAACTCTTAATTATGTTTGATATACGCTAAAACATTTGCTTTTTTTGTCAGAAAGCAGTGATAGTGACATATGGTATAGTGATCTGGCCAACTTTGTGGATGTTGGGAGTGGGGTTTTGAATCACTAGCGTAACAGAAAAACTAAACAAACAAATAAATTCTGTATTACAGTATGTCAGTTGCCTTTGCCTACCCAAAGGGTAATATGTGGGTGCACTGAAGAGGCTGAAGTCACCACTGGGAGGCATATTGCAGTGGTCACCATGAATGGTATGTTCTCGAAGTCCCACTTTTTGTTTCAGTACCACAGAACCTGCACCCCAAATTAACACCTGAAAGCATGGCAAAGTTGTTTCACTTCATCAATATACTAGCAATTACCAAATGTTAAATGTCATGTCAAATACTGACTATTACCAATCAACTTTACCACAATTGTGTCTGTGAAACACCCTTAGTCTAATGTGTCTCGTTTTTCACAGGACAATACGAGATGTGTTTGCCCCAAAAGGTCTGCTCTACCTGCAAGACAGAATGGACTGCAGGGGTGAAGGACCTCCTACAATACAATTACTGGCCAAGCACTGCCAACTGCCTGACTGTATATTCATGTAACGTATTTGAAGCGTTTTCCAATTTAAAGTTGTCAGCTCCCTCCTTCTCAAGGAATGCTTTTTTAAAGCTTCTGGAGCACCAGTCTGTTCAAAGAGGAAGGGTAAGTCTGCCTTAATCGCATTGTGACACAGATATGACTGTACTTGTAATTTTGTGTTTCTTTTTTTTGAAATCCTAACAGATTTTTTTTTTTTTCATTTCATAGCCAGGGAAAGCCTGTGCAGACATGTTCCAGTGGAGCTACTTTGAATACTGCTTATGCAAGCACACCGAGGACACAATGTCTGAAGTTGACCCTTTTTGCTGTCCAGCCTGTCAACCTGATATGTTGGCAGTATGCTGTGATGGCAACCGGAAACATTATCGCTTCAGAAAATCAAAGGGGCATGTAAATATTACACGGACATTAATGTAGATATTTGAACAACAACATTGTCATTGAAATAGTTTCATCAAGAGTAATGTGTTGTTAGTTAAATTATGTATTTTGTCATAATATGCAATGCACAGAACTGAGGAACCCTCTTTATATGAGGGCTTGTTTATAGCCAAAGACGATGAAGTTCTGGCTTTTCTGGAGAACATCAGAGGAAGCAGTGGGGCAAGAGTAAGTTTGATTCTGCATGCCACAATCTGTTTTCATCATACGTGTAAGATGTGTGTAAGGTGTGTCTTTATTAGTCCAAATGAGTAACAGCTGACTTCACAGGCAAATGACAGTGGGACATGTGGGGTGGCCAAATTCAAGGCAAGCAAGGAGGCATCAAACAAATCTTCCACCAAAATTGATGAGGAGGGTTTACAGGTGGCAGTCTGCAGGTATGTTGGCATCTCAAAAGAATGTTATTGTACAGTGGCATTTACATACATCAGAATGTGATTTGATGTACAGTAAAAAAACGAAAATGTGACTGTGAGAGAGAGAGAGAGAGAGAGCTAGAGTGTGTGTGCGAGGTTGTATGCAAATGGCAATAAGCTTTGAATAAAAGGTTTTGAGCAATTCTTTGGGCCCAAGTTTCATAACCTTATCGACAAACGGTATAGACTATATGAACGGAATGCGTTACATGCAGAGAAAGAATTTCCCCTAGAGGATAGGTAATAACTTCAGTTCACTCAAGGTTTGTGGACACATATCAGCCAACAGATAAGTTAGATTTCAATACTGTTCATACGTGATTGGTGAATGCAAATTCCCTGCCCAGACTGAGTGAGAAATGTCGATAGCATAGTGAAGGATCTGCTTATGTGCGGGGGTGAAAAAAAGCCCATACTGTTTTGTTAATACTGTTATTAAACTTGGGCCCTTTGTGTGTAAGTTGATCATTAACCACATTGTCTCTTATTAATCAGACACGGGATATTATTGCGAGGACTAAACCACTACCGTGGTGAAATATTTGCATATCCCATGTTTTTGCAAAAAGAATTGGGAGAGAGGGCAAATGTTACATTCTTCTGCATGGATGTTGTCTGCAGGTAATTTCTCTTTGTCAAGCTACTGTATATTAAATGACAAGTAGCTCAGTATTTAGTTCCAGCAAAATGTTGTAATGTGTGTATTACCCACTAATGTTGCTCTTGTTTTGTAGGTACTGGCCCTACCTAAGCAAAGTGGTTGTTGAGTCTCCGGCTCTTCAGCCTTTGATGCATATGAGACCATTTCTTATTGTAATGCACGCCAAAGCACATACAGCAAAATGCCAGGTACCTGAAATTATAAATAATAATAATACTACTTTACATTACACTTTAGCCCTTACAAACATTACAAAGTAATGGTAAAACCCTATGTTGCAGGTGAGATGGGGTGGCAGGAATCAGGATGGAGCAGGGAACACCGTTGGAGAGGAAGTTGAACAAGTATGTTATTACTGTCATTGTTGAACTATGTGGATATAGGACTCTTCCCTGAGCCTTTCATGTAAGAGAAAAGCAGAATGTGAATGATGATGCACATACAGGGAATGGGGAGAACAGTTACTCCATTGCCGCTTCAGAATATCAAACATGCTGTATGACTGCCACACCAAGATCCATGCATTGCAATCAGAAGATATTCTGACCTACAATTGTAACCTTACAGTTAAATTTCCAAATGGGCAGTACATAATGTCAGCAGTGTAGGTACGTACATGCATAATGTACAATTGGATCACTATTTCAAGCTCCCTATAAGCTGTGCCATGGTGCAAAGACCACATCAAGTTGCATTCGATTTCTCTGAAAGTCTGCCAGACTCTTCATGATAGAGATTCAAAATCGGGGGACGCACAAATTGATATCATGGTGTTGTCTGAAAAAAGCCACAAGAGGAGCCTTAGGGTTTGATTCGTTTGTTTTTCACGGCATTCTAAGGCAGAGAGCTAGTTGATGTTAAGGAGAAAAGCTGAACTATGACAAGGGCTGTTCCCAAAATGCATGGAAAGTATCTATAATGTCTGTTTATGTTGTTGTTTTTTGTCAGTTTATATAGCAATGTAATTAATGTACATACTTTTATTTGGAGGTTTTTGTCACTTTTTATAGGGATAGTTTAATGTATGTATTTTCTTTACATCTAGGTGAACAGCTTTCTCTCCAGGGCAGCTCTCGTCACCAAATATATGACAAAAGCAGGTTTGTATAGCACATGTAATGACACAATACACTGACACCATAAACTGTGAAGAGAACATTCTGAAGAGTTATTATAGTGTTGTTATTTAATGTTTTTTTTTTAAAGATTATTTTTTTGGCATTTTGTTGCTTTATTGATAGTGAGAGATAGAAAGGGGGTGATAGAGGGGAAGACATGCGGCAAAGGGAGCTCAGGCCGGATTCGAACCCGGCTCCGCCGCAGCACACGGCATACATGGTTAGCGCTCTACCGGTGTGAGCCACCGGGACGCCCCTGTTGTTATTTAATGTTATTACTTTTAGGCCAAGTCATGTCTATCTCATTTTCTCAACTGAAATAGCCTTTCGAATGTGAATTTGACCTATCCATCATGTGGATTTATTTTTCTTTAAATTAGGGAGAGAAAATATGCTTACGCAACAAGCCATGGGTTGGAACCGTAAAAAGACAGAGAACCTCCACAAAGCCTTGGCCCACAGATATGTCACAGTAAGTTCATTCATAAAGATCGGATGAAGTTTTTTTGTTTGTTTGTTTGTTTGTTTTTTTGCTAGAAGATTTCATGATATTGTTTTACTTTTTTGGTGTTTTGAAGATCTCAGAGAGGGCAAAAGTGAAAGCTGCCAGCCTCAGTGACTTTGCGAAAAAGCACAACCTCAATCAGCAAACAGTATAGTGGGGTCGTTTAAGGCTCAGTCATTTCAAATTGGTGTTAAAGTTTGGTTTTCACTTCCAAGTTGTAGTTTAGGGTCTATAGAAAAATTTGAGTCCGAGTGTCAAAAACACAGATAAAAAATGGCCTCTAGGGGGCGCCGTAAAATATGTAAAATGCTATAACTTTTGATTAGATAATCCAATTTTAACATATGAGGTATGTATGGATTCAGAATTAAAAGGAGCAACTGGTATGCTAAGCATTTGGTGACCAGATTAAAAATAAATACACTTTTAGCCCAATATACTAATGGACACAAGCGAAATTATGCTTTTTTTGAAGATAAAGTCTGGAAATGTCCTCAAAGTTGCTATGAAACATGATTTTTAAAGTTATTGTAAATAAAGGCTGTGTAATGACTCAACTGGATTTAAGATTGGTGTTCAGAATATCCCTATAGCACAAAGATAGCTAGGATAGCCAAAGCTTTCATTGTGCTGGAAAGCCGGAGCGGGAGTTTTTCCGCCACGAGTCTTCTCCATACCCACCTGTATTATCATGTGAAGGATCCCTCAACTCCTGTACCAAGTCAGATTTGTTGTTTTACATCCTGGGAAATCCTATGAGTGGAGGAATATCTGACAATGAGGAGATAGTTGCACCAGATCTTTATGATTTCATTGTTATTGATGGTGGAGCACTTATCCATTCTCTGCCTGGCACGACTGTCCAAGGGAAGACCTTTGAGTCCTACTTCGACAAGGTCTTCTGCCCAAGAGTTCAACGTGACTTGAAAAGATCAACACGAGTGGACATCGTCTGGGACCAGTATCGTGCTTTGACAATCAAAGGAGGAACAAGAGAAAAACGAGGACCAGGCACCCGACAACGCCTCTCTGGCACTGCAAAAGTCCCAAGAGATTGGCAGGCATTTCTGGCAAATGAGGATAATAAGACAGAGCTGTTTTCATTCCTGTCGACTGCGCTTGTAACAAATGGACAGTTCCCAGATGACAAAGATGTCTTCATAACAGCAGATGATTGCGTCCACCATGTTGGAAACAGTCCTCCAATGGATCGCTGCAACCACGAGGAAGCTGACACTCGTGTCCTAGTGCATCTTCTCCATGCCCTCTAAACAGCATCAGTTGGGATGGTCTATACTGGAGACAACTACAACTCCCTAATGCATTTACAGTGAAGCGCGATTCGATGAGATCGCACCACTTCCGGTAGGATCGCAAACACATTCGGTTGATTAGAAAAATAAAACAGCGGACAAACGTAGATCGTAATTCGTAGATCGTAAGTCGTCACTTTGTTAACATTAGTGTCTCCCGCTGCAACAGAATAATATGTTGATCAGCAAATCAAACTCAGACACAAGGCATGTAATGAGCGAAGGTTTGACTATACAGGACTATATTTTAAATAGTGAGCTAATATCCTCTGTAAGCCATGTTTCAGTTAAAGCAATAATTGAGAAAACATGGTTCAATGATGAAAGATAATGATAGAAATGGTCATAGTTTTTAGAGAGACTTCTTATATTTAGATGTAGAGTAGAAAAGATGGACTCACTGTATTTTGAAATAAAATAATTAAAATTCATTTAAAAAAATACTCACATGAGGATGGACAATGAGCAAAACCATACAAATGATCATTTGTGGATATATTATTTAAAGATAAAAATAAATCAGGATTAAATGAAGTATTGTAGATCTTGTCATCACTTTGTTGCAGTGAATAAAAATCATTATTAATTGGTGCATTGGACTGGGCATAACATGAGATAAGATCCCTTTCAACGAATACACATTGGGGTTGTGCAGACATAAACTATCTGAAGCAAATGGATACGTGGTTTACAAAAGTCTTGGGTGACATTAATACTCCATTCTACTTGCTAGAACTATTCTGCTGATCTCTCCTGGGTTGCACAATGAGTCTATCATATTTCAGATAGGCCCATTCTCCCCTTGCTCTTGCAGCTCTCATCTCGGGTAACAGTTCTTTGCGCTTTTGGCGCACAGCATCCGTGAAGTCTTCATTCATATAAATGTTGGTACCCTTTAGATAGTTGGCTTTAGAAAGGATTGCCTGTCTGTCTTTGTGCCTGAATAACTTCACTATCATTGATCTTGGCCTTCTGGCCTCATCAACGGTCGATGGCTTTCCAATACGGTGTGCTCTTTCTATTTCTATATGTTTTTGATCCATTTTCATTTTTTCACTTAAAATTTCTCTAAATATTTTTTCAGAGTCAGACCAATTTTCGTCAGGTGATTCTGGGATACCGTCAATGACAATATTGTTTCCTCTAGACTGATTTTCTAGATGCTCGACTTTGGCCAACCGGTGTTTGTTATCAGCTTGAAGAGCTTCAATGTTGGATTGGAGATTTTTAATAGCACCAGTTGTCACAGATATGAGAGTGGCCATCAACTCATCCACTTCCCTTTGAGAGTATTCAAGGCTTCTTTTGACCTCCTGCATTTCTCTAGACAAATCATCATAACGCTTATTACTTTAATCATTAATCATTTGCACAAAACCCTTGAAACTGTTCTCTTGTTGCATGATAAGGTCTTTGTAGTAGGACTTTTGCTGGTCCAAAAGCTCACGAACAAATGAGAGAAATGAGGTCTTCTTCACTTTTCTTAGGTGGCATTTTGGATGATTTAAATAAGGAATAAAGAGAATAATAAAGATAAGTAAGCTACCTAAAATACTAGTAGTGGAATATAGGTTAAAATCAAACCTTCCACTGCAGCAGTTACTAGTGTAGTAGCCTTGTCTTGTTGATGACTTGGTGGCTTGGAGCTGGCTTGAGGCTGAGCTAAACATAGCCTTATTCCTGGTGGTTGCCTGATATACTGGGCCTAGTGGATGGTGGCTGCTGAGGCCTGGGCCTGGGCCTGGTGGATGGTGGCTCCTGATGCCTTGGCCTGGTGGATGGTGGCTGCTGATGCCTGGGCCCGGTGAATGGTGGCTGCTGATGCCTGGGCCTAGTGGATGGTGGCTGCTGCTGCCTGGCCTGGGCCTGGTGGCTAGATGCCTGGGCCTGGTGGATATTGGCTGCTGCCTGAGCCTGGTGGATGGTGGCTACTGCTGCCTGAGCCTGGTGGATGTGTGCTGCTGCCTGTGCTGCTGCCTGATTTACATACTTAATTGGTGAAATCCTATTGGTCTAGGGACCGCATGCACAGCTGATGGTGTGAGTGTGTGACCTTCTGAACAATGATGCATGAGTAGAGGGATTTAATTTCAGCAAGGCAGTTTGGAGTAAAGTGGCAGGTAATATTCCTGAGTTCAAGAGCGGAGTATTAGAGGAGGACGAGAGATGCAGCAGCTAGCTGCTAGCTGTTAATGACTGGTCTACAGAAGAATGGAGAGAGAGATAGCAGCTGGCGTCTAGCAGGCCTAGAGCCAGGCTGTTCGTCTCTGCACTGGGGTGGAAGAGGGCAGCAGCTAGTGGCCGCAGTGAGCAGACAGGACCAGACGAGGAGGTAAATAAAAAAATAAAAAATAGTGCGCTCGTCAGCACGCTTGTTAATCAAAGACGTCAAATGAAAACAGGTTGAAATCAATAATCAGTTTAAAGTTAACGCCGTATAGGTACCGAAACATGGTACCGTTTGATTTTACATGAATCGGTACTTGGTAGTACCGATGGAATTCGGTCGGTACCTATAAAAGTACCGAATTCAGTACCCATCCCTACCCATCCCAGTACAAAACACACAGCCTCTGTTAAAAGGCCGCTCCTGTGCGCATGCACCACGGTGCGCCATGGTATTACGTACGGTGCGCCTCGGTGATAATCATTCGGGAGCAGAGTGCAGAGCGTTATGTGTGCGTCATTGCCAAAATGTAAGTTGTTCTTGTTAATGGTAATGTTCCCTGTTGATGTGCGTGGTGTAATTATGTATATGGAATGATAGAGTGCGGTCGCGACATTTATAATGTCCGTTATTATGCTTCCATGGTAGTTTGTGTTTGCTCTGGCGAGGTAACTGTTGCCGCCGATTGCATTATACCTTGTTTACAATTATACCTGTTATGTTACCTTTTTCCTTTAGTTGTGAATGGCATTTGCCGCTACTTTTGGCTATGTTTGGTGACATTAGTCACGGTGTGTCGGCTGAAACGGCTCCCATGTTAGCGCCAGCCACGTGTGTGTTATATAATCCATGCTTTTATTTGTTCAACCACTAGGTCGTACTATTAGATCATTTATGCTGAAGAAATATAAGCCTTGATGTAGAATTAGTTTAAGTAGTTTTAATAAATGTGCTTTCTTTAGATATTAATATGTTCTAATGTTGTTCCATTGTTTTCTTACTTCTTTGGACCACACACAAACACTCCTATAAGCAAACTGTGGACTCTGGCTGGCTAAGGTGTGCTGTGGAAACCCTTTTCGACAATAAAAACTTTAAACTCATCAGGGGGCTACTGTGTGTTTTGGCTGACACACCAGGCAGACATCCATGTACATTACCTACAGCCCAACCAGTGTCCTACCTAAATTGCCTACAAAATAGCCTCAAAGCTGCCAACTGACCTCGTCAATGACTGGAGACAAATCCATCGACTCCGTCTTAAGGAACGCTAACGAGGTCGGCTTAAGTTGTGAAATACGATCCGCCGTTAACCTGAGGTACTTTATTTTGAAAATATACCGGATGTATTATTTTGTGTCTGTGCACGACTTCCTGTCCCGAACGATCTGCTCTGTGCTGAATTTATGCGACGTGCTCCGTCATTCGTTAAAAATAGAAGCTCTGCTCTAGTGTTGGAGAGCTGATGGATGGTCGCCCGACGTCGGACTCACTAAGCAGCGGATCTGGAGTCGGTGGAATCTCACACAGTGATTATAATGTGTGCGTAACGGCTCCGATGACGGATCTGCAGCCGTTACGCATGCAGTGGAATCCTGGTGTAAGTCACCTTCACAGCTAATAAGGTTGTGTACAATTCTTCTGTCCAAAAGCAGACACAACACTAAAAAAGCCTCTTCATGACTTTGACAACTCACATGGAACAATAAAATGACTACAATTTTCAGAAATGTTCCATATGCCATGAACAACATGTAAAAAATATCACCTCTCAACAGATACCAAACAGGCCATGGCAAATCATCACAACTGTTGCCATGAAACAGAGAGGGTGACTTAGTCATCATGGACAGCAGTTGATATTTTGAGTTTGTGCATTGGGGTACATGCTCAACAACAAAAAAAACATCTGGGACTTCAGGCCTCCAGAGTTTGACAAATGCTCTGTAAATTAATATCTATTTTTGTAGAAAATTTAATGAGATCCTTGGAGGGTTAAGCAATCTAATACAAACATTTGCACCGACGTAACTTCTGAATGTTGGAATTGAATAAATATAGTGATAAGTCACTTCAGTACAGGTTGGGCATTGGTGTAATTGTTATGGTGAGACTTTTTTTATGAAACACCATTTATGCACACTGGTTATGTCCTTTATTGACTGAATATTTAGTCTGAGACAACATCAATGGCTGATGAGTTAAATGGAACAATTATAACTCTTGCTGGGTATGTGGAAGTTAACAAATACAGATATGTTTATTTTTTCATTTTTATTCAAAATATATTTGTTAATAATATGCTGTAATTTAACTATTGTGTACCTTATCTGGAAAAACAAAAACCTCCATGAGCCTATGTACATTTTCATTGCAGCTTTGCTATTGAACTGTGTTCTTTACAGCACTAGTGTTTACCCAAAGCTTCTTATAGACGTTTTATCTGAAAAACAGGTCATATCATATTCAGCTTGTCTTTTTCAGTTATATATTTTTTACACTTTCTGCAGTACAGAGTTCTTACTATTGTCAGCCATGGCCTATGACCGATATGTTTCTATATTCAAACCTCTTCAATATCCAACTATCATGACAAAAACCACTGTAAGTATTTTCCTGTCTGTTGCCTGTCTTCTGCCTGCTTGTCATGTTGCTGTCTCAGTAATACTCATTGCTCAAATTAAACTGTGTAGCTCTACTTTAAAAGCAATATTTTGTAATAATGCTATTTTCAGAATTCAGTGCGTAACATCAAAAATAATTAATATATATGGTGTAGTAGTTTTATTCAATCTCGTAGTTCTGCCTATGCTCTTCATAGTTTTTACATACACAAAGATATTTATAATAACCTATCGAAGTTGTAAAGAAGTCAGGAAAAAAGCAGCAGAGACCTGTTTACCCCACCTAATGGTTTTAACCAGTTTCTCTATTTTATGTGCATATGATATCAGTATCGCTCGAGTGGAATCTAATTTGCCTAAATCTGTACGTTTAATAATGATGCTACAAATTGTTTCGTATCAGCCTTTGTTTAATCCACTCATATACGGGCTCAAAATGAAAGAAATTTCCAAACACCTCAAAAGGTTGTTCCTTCCAGCCACAAAGAAATGATGGTGTAACAATGACTGCCACTGTACAGGCATTTCTTCTGAAGTAACTTTGCACAAATGTGAATTCTTTAAAGGTGTTTAAAAAACAAACATCAAAGAGCATCTCTAGCAGGAAAGTATGGTTACAGCAGAACAATGTAATGTCTCTTTGTAGTTAATATGAAGTTATCACAACTTGCACAAGAACCTTTCTCTGTAGTTTATTACAATACACACAATTATCAAACATGAACTCTGCCTTCTGTACATGCCTGAGTTCCAGAAAAGTTTATCTCATTTTATTGCACTTCACAGACTGCAATATGCCAACATGTTAACTTTAAACTAGAGAATTTTGAATAACAAAACATTTTTCAATGTTAAATGAGAAACAGGAAAATAAAAATTAATTTGCTTATTCTACCTGTTAGGGATTAATAAAAATAGCAATAATCATATTATAACTTTTAGCAAGAATGCTGCTTGGACACATTTATAAAACACATTTATATGCCCGGCACAGCACACAGAAATAAGGAGTATCAAAAGAAAGGACATACTGATAACGCTTTGCACATCGCCACATAATTTAAGGGCAAGCAGATAAAAAACTGAAGCACTCTTTGTGCTCCAATTCAAGGCCACGGGCCCAGGTGGAGACTGATACTGACCAACACTAGACAAGATACAGTAGTGTGCTGTTAGCTTTTTTCCTTCCACAGGGCGCTGACCGGAAGCTGAAGCACCAAGAGGCTAGGACTATAGCCTGTGTGCCAACGTAATGGGCGGGCTGAGTCTAAACCATGGTGCTGCCCCAACAGTTTTGATCAATCACATAGTCGAACATTCATATTATAAAACTCTGTGTAAAAGTAAGTTAGGCATCCTTTTCTGGGAGGTGTTTCAGCTAACTGTTTAGCAGCCTGTGATTTCTGAACAGAGAAGGTCGATGTACATCATTTACTCTTTCATTATTGTCTTAAATAAATAGTCAAAAGGATTTTACTCTCCTCTCATCTGTTCTGCAAAAAAAACCGAACTCTAACATACCACATAGTCAACTATCATAGGCTTGACTGCAACTGCTGAATACATACAGAGTGACTCACACATGAAAACATGAACCTACACCCCTGCTCGTCCTCTCCACTCTGCATCAGCCAAACAGCTGGCAACTCCCACCCTGCGTGGATCAACTGGCCCCGAAACCACTTCCAGACTTTTCCCTGTCCTGGCTCCCAAATATTGGAAGGAGGTCCCCACCAACATCAGGACCTCAGACAGCCTGGACATCTTCCACCGCAGGCTGAAGACCTATCTCTTCCAACAATTCCTTGGTTAAATCATGGTCGCCCATTTTTTTATTTTTATTATTTAATTAAAAAAAATGTTCTTCTTTAATAGCACTCATGTAGCAGTTTAAGTTGTCTCTTAAAAGTTATGTGCTTACTTGGTTCCTGTGGTCTAAGGCTAGTACCATCTGGTTGAATGCAGTTATTGTAAGTCGCTTTGGACAAAATTGTCAGCCAAGTGACATGTAATGTAATGCAATGTTCACTACTGATATACAGGCCTGTACATTACCTTATTTTGCTTATAGCACTGGTGCTACAGTGGTTGATAGTTTTGTAGTAGTACCACTGATATACAGCAAGGAGATGAAAGTGACCGATCCATGAAAACGATAGTGCTAGGCTGATTCACTGCCGTTAGCGTCCTTTTGCCGACTCTAACATAACACAGCTAGCATCACTGAATCCCACATCAGCTGACTATTACCACTGTACAGCCCCATATCATGTTCAGCTACTAGCAATATTTTTAATTTTACAGACGGTGTCATTAACATACGTTTGTAGGACTAATTCTGCAGTATTAGTGGTAATTTAGTGGTTTTCTGTGTCGTACCATGTTAAAAATACATATATCATGTTTGTTGTGTTAAACCATAACAGTAGATCACACACGTACATATTCTGTTTGTAACCTTTGGAAGAGATAGATAGTAGCAGGAGTTGTATAATCAGGTAACATGTATCATCCATATTATGTACTGATGATGAGTGATTTGTGATATACTCTGTATGTAAACATATAATGGTCAGTTATCAAGCTCAGTGATTGTGAGGTGACGCTCCTTCATGTGTATGGCCGCCATGACGGGATGGGACCGCATCCGCCTTTTCCCTGTACAGCCGACAGGGTGAAGCTGCATCTCACAAGCTGAGCATATATATAGGTTCATTAGTACTCTATAATCCATTTGCGCATCAGTTAACAGAAGTATCAGCTAAATATATGTATATTACGCACATATTAAGGCTTATAGTATTGCTTTTACAATGGTAAATGTTGTCAGCAGAGTTAACAGTGCTTACTCACCGGTAACCCCTACACACACAGAAACCATATTTTCAAACTAAATTTATAGGTAGTAAATTTGCAATCAAATTGTCCAGATTAATAATGGTTAACACCATTATAAGGGAGGATGTGTTGGATAAATCCGTCGAACATACATATATATATAAGACATTAATACAGGATTACTTGACCTGGCACAGTTTAGGAGTTCAGTTTTATGGGAAAAGACAAACTCATTAAATGAATCAGCCTAGTCACTAGTAGAAACACCTCTGAAAACAAAAAAACAAACTTTTATCACACAGAAAACAGTTAACCATGTGTAATGGTGGCTGTCATTCATTTTTTAATTTTTTTATTTTTACAAATGCACTTTGTATCCACACGCGTTTCTCGCGGCTCTTGCCCTCAGTACTTTCAATGAGAGCGATCTTCTTGGTTTACTTTCTGGAAATATACATTTGAACAAATACATGGTTTCTAAAGAGATTTATCTAACCACATATCCAATAGATGTATTGAATAACTATAAAAAGTTATATACCGTTCACAGACTTCTCCTTTGGCGTAATGCTCTCAATAGCGAATTTCAAGTTAAGATCACTGCCTGACAAAGAAGACTTTTTTTTTAAATAAAAAGAAAGAAAGGCATAACATGCTTAAAAAATGATTATAGGCTATTATAGTATGGAGAAAAAACTAATAAATAAATAATGAATGACCACTTACCGCTTGGATAGACCATGCTTGCTTGCTCAATCAAAACAGGGAGGGGGGGGCTAGAAGTTTTGCACAACTTCTTAACACCAAAAATCGAGAGCAGAGCGGACTAGCGAGATGCTTCCAAAAGAAGGTTTAAACACTAGCGATCCTTCGCGGTTAGATATTACCGCAGACAGTAAAACACGCCCATACACACTCAAACACGCCCACATATCCCACCCCTCAGCGTTAAAACACTCCCATTGCGGCTAGGTACCCCCATCCAAAACCCCCGTTTAACCCAGAAAAGAATACAGAGTGTTAAAATAAAGTTTAAAATAAACCTGGCAACTCGGGGCGTTCCCAGTGGCACACATGGTAGAGCGCATACCACAGAGGCCCAGTCCTCGTCCGCGATATTAAGAGTTAAAGGGTCCTCCCCCTTTAACTCTTAATATCTCTACTGTCAATAAAAAGCTATGAAATGCCCAAAAAATATCTTAAAAAAAAAAAAAATAAGCAGACAACTACATCACTGCTAAAAGCTTATAAGCAGGCTAAACTATCCACATCCATAAAGTTGAGCAAATGTCATCACCACATACCATATAAATCTGACAGATGGGCCGCCAGATGTAATTGCGAGCTGCGCCGCCAGATGGAGCCATTGTGACAGCGTGTGTGATACAACGCACGCGCCTTTTCACTTGCACGCGCTTCCATGCCGTATTATTACAACTGCCAGGTGATGGAAAAAATAAACCTCCTCTCCCTGTAAATGAAATGGTCACCAATGACCACACAGTGGCAAATCTGTCCTTCTGGCTGATGAAATTTCTGACAAAAGTCAGAAGAATCACCATCAATAAAATCAGCCAGGTAGAAACAGACGACAGCTGGCTCTCATGCAAGGTGTCCTGCTTGCCTTCAACAAGCAGGACATTTTAGGGTACCTTGAGATACTGTGCAAGGCTAATCAAGGCTCTTTGACTAAAAAAGAACTGAAGGCCATCACTGTCCTATATCTGTGCTCAGCACATATCTTGAAGGCTGTCTCAGTTTTCTTTTCCGGAAAGTCCAGTGATAAAGGCCTGAGGGAATTTGCCAATCATTGTGTGGCACATCTTATCAACAGCACCAATTTAGATTCTGCACTCAATTTTTTTGCCCACATGGGTAGGATTTTTGGATCCAAGCTCTCCTCTCAGGAAGCCACAAAGAGCTCAGAGGTCATCAAAACCTCCATCAAGAAGAAGACCAATCTAGATGATGATTACAGCACTCAGGCAATCAAAAGACCAACTAAGCCACCACAGAGAGCTAAAGCTGCGCTCGCCAAATCACCCTTTTTGCATTTTTCCAAAGATGTCCTGGAAAATGATCAGCCAGATGGACAACATGTTGATGTAAATTGTGAGGAAAATCCTTATTACTGTCCTGCGATTATCAACATGTTGTTGCAGGATTACATGGGGATCTTTCCACTTTGGTCAGGCCTTGTGTTGGGGGATCTATGCAGATATTGCATATTGTGATGCAGATCCAAACAAACATAACACAACGGACAAGCAAAACAAGGCAAACTAACTGTGGGGAACTGTGGAGAACTGGTTTTCCATCACAAAGACTAAGATTCTACGCAAGGAACGCTTCCTCAGGCTCTTTCATTGGGAAGCTGCATGCCTCTTTGCATGGACGCTACAAGGAACACGTCTTGCGGTACGGCCTAAATCTGAAGCCATTGAAAGGGAAAGAAGAGCTGTTGGAGCACTCTGAAGAAAAGTGGAGCAAACGGAGTGAGTCCAGCTCCTAAGAGGACCAAATATTTCCACCCTCCCCACAAGATCTCAGCTCCTAAGGGAGTGAACAGACACATGAGAAGAAAATGGAGGATGGCAAAAAAAAAAAAAAAAAGGTATGACATTAAATGTATAGAAAATTACTTTGACAGACCCTTATCACAAAAAGACTTCTGCAAGTGAAATGCTAAAACTTTTTTGTCTAATATTTAACAATCCTGTCAAATGTCGTACACATTCTTTTTTGTTCTAATTGACTTTATTTTCTTAAGGTCCTTCAGAAATCAAAACATGGTTTAAAACAGAACACAGGAGACACTGGACAGGTATGGCATTGTTTTCACAGATTTTCTGTACTCTTGGTCAATATACAATACCTCTTTACATTCTGATTTCATAAGCTCTCATGCTTAAATACCACAGATATTGGCAGATTAAGGGGAGCAGCAAAAAGGGGGAGACCAGACAACAAACAACAACCAAAGGCCACTTCTACTTCCACCATGAAGAAATCCACTGAAACAGCAGGACTTGTATGTATCTCTTTTTTTTTAACAGGACTGAGTCATATGGGTGAAAACAATATCACAATAATCCTGAAGAATTTTTAAAGTGTACCCCACACATCAAATTGATGTTATGTGTGTGATGTAAAACAAACACTTTACATTTCAGATAGCATTCCTTCCAGTGCGTCACCAATCATATGATTCCACTGTAAGACAATGAATGAAAATGTATTTTTTTTTCATTTAAAACATGAAAATCTCTCTAAAAATATATTTGTTTATAATTGCTTACAGCTTAACTTTGCCAACTACGATGGAGTCATATGATTCATGAATGTTGCAAACAATCACTGGAAATTCCTGGTAAGAACCTGAATGAACATAATACAAAATATATCCTCAAATTGAATGAAAATAATAATCTGCCAGTAGTGAAATTCAAATGAAGTGTAATCTCTCCTTGCAGTATCTGAACAAGTTGAACCAAAACGTGTTTGTCATGGATCCCTTGGGTCAAGCTGAGGACAAAGAGTCAGGCGTTGCTGCGAAATGGTCTTGGTCGGGTCCACTAATAATGTAGATTACTTTCAACTACAAAAAGAATTGTGCATCTCTTGCAATTTTTATTTTTTTATTTTTTATTTAACATTAAGAATTATGTAATTACCTGTATATACCCCTTGTTTTGAATAGTCCTTTTTCTTGTTTTGAATAATTTCTTTTTCTTGTTTGTAGCAAGTATGCCCTCATTGAATTAAAAAATCAATCAGGATAAAATATGTTTTGTATCTCTCAACCATCACTACAGCCATTTCTTCAGAATGTGGCAGGACCGCTATCAGAAGACTGATTGGGTGGATGTGAAGTGGAAGGGAGCCACAATCAACCACAGCATTCAAAAAGATGGTAATAACTGTGGTGTTTTCGTCATGAAGGTAAGGTCTTCATCCCCAGATCAGTTTTTGGAATATGAAAACATTTGTTTGTTTTGGCTTGTTTGTTGTAAACACATGACTGTTATGGGGTTGTGCTCAGCGGAGACACTGTGCATAATAATTTGCCATGCTGCTTTGTTTATGATCATTTGCTGTGCACAGTTCGCAACGGCGAAAACCATACGTCACCTTCAGAGTCTCTAAATCGCTCTGGGGGCTAACTTGCTGTGGAGACACGCAGAGTGAGCGGACATTTGAGAGGGTGTGGCATGAGACTTTCCCGGTGGTCGTCGAAACACGGCTATACGGTCCGTGCGTGCGCTCTCCCACATTTCCACCGGGCGCGGAACGGCTCCGCCGCGGGTTTGCTCCGTCCTCTGCCCGGCGTCAGTTCCCACCGGGCGCGTAACGGCAGCGTAGCGAGCCAGCCGTATACACGCGAGATAACGAGAACACGAGATAATCCTAAAATATAAATAAAATAAAATGCCCCCGGACCCCCCTAGATGGTTTGGTTCAATACTTTTAATTGTCAGTACCATATCATTAATGACTTTGATCTGGATCTCCTTTTAACTTAATGCTAATATTTCATCATACATGATGCATCTTGTCGTCCATGTCTCCGACCCTCTAAGACCCTTTGATTGATTGATTGATTGATTGATTGATTGATTGCTGATCTGGTGCCAAGACGTAATGTTGATGTGAAGTTGTTTTAGGCTGCATGAACTGCGTATTGTTTTATTTTGAAAGGATTCTGTATTTTCATCTCGTTAACAAGAATGTCAGTTTTCCAGTTATGCCGCATAAGTTTTCTGCAGTGCTCTGGTTTTTATATATATATATATATATATATTTGTGTTGATAACCATTATTAATCCCACCTTTAATCTACAGTGAATGTATAATTTGTAAAATCACTATATTTTCGTCTTCAGTGAAACAGACCATTGCTCCAATTGCGGCCAGGAGAATCCCATTGGACAGAATGGAAACACAAAATGGGTAATTTATCAATTTAATATTAACAGAAGTTAGACTTTTAAATATGCAGAGTAGCACTGTGAAATTGCCCCTGCAATGGATACGGTTTTGGCAAAAAAAATTACCATCCGACCTGCATTGCCATGTCGGATGAAGATTGGGACAAGGAAAAAGAGGGAGTAACATCGATATGGAACTGTGGCTTTTGCTGATTTGACATACAAGGTGGCTACGTCATGTAAGTAACTTTGAATGTGTCTGTTATGTGTGTAAAACAAACACTTTAAATTTCAGATACCACTCCTTCCAGTGTGTCACCAATCATAACAGTGTGTTCAGACCGGACGCGTAGCGAATATTCGCGTCGCGTTACTCGCGCGAATTGATACGCGCGAGAATTGAATTTAATTCGCGTCACTCGCGCGAGTAACGCGACGCGAATTTTCGCCCAAGAGACTATTTAGCGCCAAATAATTGCCTCCATTTCATTCTGTCATCAACCATGGCTGACATTACAAGGATAGCGTGCCTGTACCTGCTCTGGAAGTCCGAGATACGTCGGAAAACACGCCGTCGTGTCTGGGTGAGTGACATCATCCGGAGGCGTACTCAGCACGGAGGGAGCTCCAGGAGCTGCGCCTGAATGACGGCCGCTTCCAATTTGATGACCTGCTCGGTAGGGTCGGTGCCACGATCTCTCGGCAAGACACCAACTACAGGCGCTCCATTTCAGCTGCGGAGCGTCTGTCCATCTGTCTCCGGTGAGTGGAAGTTTTGAAGTGTGAAAATCTATTTAAAAAATCACTGTATCTAAATCTAAATCTGAATTAATGTAGCCTGTAGTTTACTGCAATGGCTTTTTTACTTTTACTATTTTTTAAATCATATTTTACTGATTAACTGGGCTACACAAAATAAATAAATAATTTACCATTGAGTAGCTAGTGAATTTGACTAGAGGTTCACATTCTGAACAGTTAATTTCACACCCAATTAGCATTTAAGGCAGTCATATCAATAAAACCTCTGCTATAGATTTTAAGACCTTAGCTAAATTAATTATCTGTGCTGCAGATACCTAGCTACTGGGGACTCCTTCCGGACCATCGCCTACAGCTTCAGGGTCGGTGTCTCCACTGTCTCCTCTATTGTGAGTGATGTGGTCACTGCCATTTGGGACTGCCTTGTGGAGGAGTACATGGCTGTGCCCACCACGGAGGAGTGGAGGGCCATCGCAGGGGGTTTTGAAGAGCGGTGGAATTTCCCTCTGTGCGGTGGAGCGCTGGACGGGAAACATGTGGTCCTCAAAGCCCCTGCAAACACCGGCTCACAATTCTTCAACTACAAGGGAACCTTCTCTCTGGTTCTCTTGGCAGTTGTAGATGCCCAATATTGTTTTCGGGTGGTTGATGTCGGGGGTTATGGCAGGACCAGCGATGGAGGGATTCTGGCTAACTCAGCTTTTGGTCAGGCACTTCAGTCTGGCACCCTCCAACTGCCTGCTGACTTGCCACTGCCAGGAGCTGAGCACCGAGGACCACAGCCACATGTGTTCGTCGGCAATGAGGCCTTTCCACTCAGGAAAAACCTCATGAGGCCATTCCCTGGTCGCTCACTCCCAAAAGAGCGACGGACATTCAATTACCGTCTGTCCCGAGCTCGGCTGGTTGTGGAGTGTGCCTTTGGGATCCTCTCCTCACAGTGGAGGATGTACCGGCGTGCCATCGAGGTCCAACCTGATGTTGCGGAGAAGTGTGTGAAGGCGACCTGCGTTCTCCACAACTTCCTGAGGAGTTCAACCCCGACAGCTGCAGTGAGGAACATCCCAGCTGGTGAGGTGGAGCCACTGCCAGGTCTGGGAAGACTTGCTGCAAACAACTCGGGAAGAGAGGCCATCAGGGTGAGGGAGACCTTCACATGCTTCTTCTCTGCAGAGGGAGCTGTCCCATGGCAAGAAAACATCTAGTGCACGAGCACCCCCAAAACGGCTCTTTTAAGAGCCACCCACACATTACTGTAGAGCAAATATTTCTTTAATATTAGCACCAAAATAAATATATACCTGTGTCTGTGTCATCAATCCATATTCATACCATAGAGAACATTTGTCTGTTTTTATTTTTATTCATGATACAGTATTATTGTGTTGTAACAGCTTTAATTTGGCATGTCTACACTGCATTACAACACAATAACATTACAACAAAAGCAAACATCACTGTGATATGCTGACTTTATCAAGCTAACTTCATCACACAAAATATGAAAAAAAAGACCAACAGTCCTTTTAAATTCAATATTTTTTTTTTATTACCAAGTGTGTGTGTGTGTGTGTGTGTACATGTATGAGAGAGAGAAAGAAAAAAAAAAGGGAGAGAGCCTGGTTCATTCTCTGCAGAGATTATCACCCCAGCAGCCTACTCTACGGGTTCCAAATTTAAAAAGACCGAGCTTGATTCAAAAATTAATTTGTGGATATGAAATTTAACATATTCTTTCTGCTGAGGCGACAATCTCTGCAGAGAAGGAACCAGGCTCTTTAAAAATAATTCGTCCTCTGAGGGAGGTGGTGTCGGCTCTGCTTGCCTCCTCAAGGCCTCCAGCAGAAGGGCCTCAATGTTCCCCTGCCTGTCCTGTTGGCCTCTCCTCCTGACCCTCCTTGCTGCTGTATGAAAATGGAAATATAGGATGATTCAATTAGATCACCCTGCTTTTCTAAATGGCTTCACATTATTTCTCACTTAAAATAATGAAGAGACATAAAGTTACAGATCAAACATGAAAGGGCAACATACAAAGTAGTTGTCATAGTGAAAACATACATGCATAACTTATACTCTTACCATTAAAAAAAAATGTAATCTAGCTTTTGTCATGTGCTTACCTGTCACTCTAGGAGCAGTTGATGGAGCAGCAGTCGATGGAGCAGCAGCAGCAGACTGTGCTTCACCTGCATCATCATCAGAGGACTGATCAGGGATGTCTGTTAATAACAATAATTGAGGATTTCAATCTCAGCACACAAACCATTTTAGAAATGCATCCATATTAACACATCATAAAGTTAGCCATTATAGTATCTAGACTTTGATTTTCCCCTTACCACAACCTTAATGTAGTGACATTTAAAAAGAAAACAAGGGTTCATCCATAGGACAATATTTCCCACATGTTTCCCTTGCTGTATATGTCTTCACTGAAAACCAACCTCTCATGTCACTCCCTGCTGCTGCTGCTGCTGCTCCTGACGCCAGGTCCTCACCTGCTGCTCCCTCACCTGCTGCTAACTCATCCTCCTCGTACTCTGCGGTCCTCTCTTCCTCGTCCCCCCACACCATGTTGCCACTTGTCTCCCTCGGGGTGACGAAGGGCTCGAGGAAAGAGAGGACCGCAGAGTACTTCCACCTCTTTCCATTCCCTCCTGCCGACCCACTCCTCCTTCCTGCCTCTTTTCTCCTCTCTCTCATGAACGTATCACGGAGCCCCTTCCACTTCCTGCGGCATACCTCCTCTGAGAAACAAACAGATAAATATGCCGGCCGGCGAAGGCTGCTAATGCTAGCGCTAACTTTGTAGAGAAGTAGCTACAACAGATAGCTGAAATCACATTGTCACAACTTACCAGGCAGACCGGTGACCTCACTCACCCTCCTCCAGGCAAGATCTTTAACATTCCGGTTGCGGTAGGAGGGTGACGACGTGTCGAAAAGCTCGGGAAGCCCACAGACCGCAACAATCAGCTTCTCCTCCATTTTCCGGAATAGGCGGGGATGGCCCGGGATGCATGACGTCACTGTCGTCCAGAATCTCAACGCTGATAGGCTGTCCCGACACAGCGTCACGCGAATATTTCGCCAAAGTTGAATTTATTGAACTCACGCGAATTCGCGTTGTTTCATTCGCGCCGCGAAATTCGCGTCAATCGCGGCATTCGTGTCGCGCGAAACCCGCGATTCGCATATGTATGTATGTAATCTTGTCGCGCGAAATATTCGCTACGCGTCCGGTCTGAACGCACCGTAAGACATCTGTAAGACAATGAATGAAAATGTATTTTTATGTATTTAATTACTGTGCAGCCCAATTTATATATGACTATGTTCAACAAAAGACAAGGACTGCTCTTAGTATTTTAACTCCTCACTATTGCTTGCTATAATTGTTCTCGATTTTCTGTTTTGGAAAGCATCACTAGCTGATGGTCAAGTACAGATGCATACTTGTGACTGCAGTAATCATATTTTTGTTTATTCACTTAAGATCTCTCTCTCTGCCATTACTGATTTACTGAAATAAATATGCATGTTGTAAGAAACACCAAGTACCGTTCTTTCTCCACTGTCATTATGACAATAATCACACACAGTGCTGTCAATGGCGGTACACGTGAATAAATAAACCCGCCCGCGGACTTTTATCACTGTCAAAACCACTAGGCATTCTAAGCTTTAATGAAACGTCAAGCTGTTATGCACTGGTGCATCTGAACTGAAAATCTGCAATAAATCCCGGCGATAATAATTATGACTAAAATTACGCAAGCCATCATCAATACAACATGTATAGCAAGAACATTGTGGCTACCAGAAACTTCACATGTAACTTAGCTAGCTTACTAACGTTAAAACACACACACACACACACACACACACACACACATATATATATATGTAATAAATGGTAATAAATTGCATCACTCTGATTCACGGCCAAATTGCTGCAATCGCCGACAATGTGTAGTTTAACCAACTTTAACAGATTGCAATGAAATAATGAGCATATATATTGAGTAATATAATATCAGTCTAAATGTCAGGTCGTTATTACTTCAAGTTTCGTTGTATAGTTTTTGTTTTAACTTACCTTGGTTAAGATAATTGAGAAGGCGGCAAGGGCATGCACCGTTATGTAGCATCAGTAGCATCAGAGTAGTATATAGCCTAGCTCCTTAGCCTCAGCTAGCTTGCTTGGTGGACGTGTTTCAGTGCATGAGCCCACCTCGACTCCAGCTCTTAGCCAATCTCAGGGAGTTGGGTGGAGTCAGCCCTGCCAAGATGGCGACTGGGGGAATGCCCACAAAGCTTCATTTGCGCTCTTCAGAACCCTATGGGTGATGTCACGTTGACTACGTCCATTATTTATACAGCTTATGGTAAAAACTGATAAACACAGATCCGGACCTGAACGTCCCCACCTTGACCATGCCCCCCTCCCCCTCCTCTTCTGCTGCGACAGCCTGCGCGCCAAGTTGAGCTTGTGCACTTGGCTCGTGCTGGCTGCGTGAACTTGCGTTTGGTTTGATACCCGGGCGGGCCGTCAGTGTCTCCTTGTGGTTTTTAGCGCTAACAGTCATCTGCGGAGTTACTCCAGTGTGTGCGGTGGCGTAGAGAGTTATACAAAAACTGGTTCCAAAATATTATTTAAAATATAAAATTACTCTAAACACCCCCTAAAATTGCCTTTTTCTCTTGTCCCACCCTCTTGATGGCCAACATGCATGTCAAATAAAGTGGTTGAAATAAGGTTAATTTTTTTTTAAATGATTTTGTTGATTTATGCATTTTGTAAGTGTAAAAAAATTGTATTTAATCATAACATATTTTAAATAAAACCAATTTGGCATTAAAGTTGTGTCCCACAACATCCACGCAACCCTGTTACCAAAACCTTTTTAGCAGAAAAGAAGAAGAAGTATGAGACACATGGCACAAAAGAAATTGCATCATCAAGCTATTAGCTAATAGCATGGGTAGACAAAAGGTAAGTCCTCTCTTCTATTTTTCATATTTTTTATATTTCATTGGCCTTGGTCGAGTGTGTCCCTCTAAGCAATGCAACCCTGTTACTCATATTACCAGAATAATGCAAAATATTTTCAAAGTTTTCTTTGTTCCTTTAAATAACTAGGTTTGTTCTCAACCTTACAGTAACAGTACATTCCATAGCTAGGATCTTTTTTCTGCTAAACAGCTAACATTAGTACAAATTTGCAACCCTGTTACTCGCAACCCTGTTACTGTAATTAGAGTAGCAGGCTTGAACTACAGTAACAGGGTTGAATCTCTTTAAATTCACTCAGAGGAGACAATCAGTGTTATCAATCGTAAAATATCATCATTAGTATAAGTCTAGGCCTACTGTATTTTCTAAAATGTGACTTGCCATTTTTTCCCCTTTCCTTGCCACTATAGGCTTAATGTTAAAGTTGCAACGATATTGGTGTAATTATTCAGTCAATCATTGATCCAAAATCCCTCATGGAAACCATAGACAACTTCAGCCCTGCCATCGACAACTCCACTCCGTCCCTGTCTCATCCATTCCTTTATCACCTTTTTTTTTTAAAGGCACAAGTAATCAGTGTGTATAGTTCATTCATATTTAAGGCCTTTCCTATTTGATAGCTGTTTGAATCTGAAACCCTTTAGTTTCAAGAAAAACTTTTACAAGTTGTTTAGATATAATGAGCAATAAGAGTGTATATTCTATTCATACGTAAGGCTTTTATTTTTTAATAACTCACTTGTTTTTCTACATATCGACTTCAAAACACTTCTGATGTGTTCATGAACTCACTATGAAGTTTCCACAGCTTCTTGCTTTCCTTTAAAACCCTTACAAGATTCTTAGACAGAATAATAACAGTGAGCATCATTTCTCATTTTTTATTTTGACTTCACTGTTCTTTTTCTTCAAAATTTCTGCTGTTAATTCAGGTCAAGCATGCAAATTATCATTCAAGCATGACACATACAACCTTTCAGGTAGTTAAGCATTAATTGCAAGCTGTCACAGCGGGGTATTTGTGCATTTATTGCCCCTGGTTCCATCTAACAGGTGAGACAATAGTACTGAGCCACTATATTTTTCATTACCTGGTGCAATCTCTTGCTGTAATTTATTTTTGTCCCACAGATTGTTGGGGACAGCTACGCCAGCCACAGGATATGACTGTTATTAACTTGCATTGTAGCAAAATCCGTGTCAGTTTCACAGAAATTTGAGTGATTCCGTGGCTATTCCACAGATTTTGAGTTAAGCGAATCCGTGGCTATTTCACGGATTCCTGTGAGACCATGTTGCTTTTTTATATTGTATATGACAAAAGAATCACACCCAGTACACAAGCAACAGTTTAACAATTCTAAGTCTTGCATTCTTGAAAATACATTTTAAGGGCTACACATTTACAAGTTGGGTTTTTATGGTTTAAGTACACTTATATGTAGTTGTAATTATAATTCTGAGGATATAATTTATGGATAACAACCCCAGTGTCATAATTTGGCAAAAACATAATTTGTTGATGTACTGATGCCTTCAACCTCTTAACAATGGAGAACACATTGCACTATGGCCTATCTGTGTAGGCGTATCCTGAAACGTCCTACATGAGAGAAAGATAAGAAAAGATGTAGAAAAATTCAGCAGAGCCTGTCTTGGTTGAAAGCCCACTCACCACGGCAAGGTGCAGGCCAGGAGTGGGAACATATAACACGGGACAAACATACAAGAAACTAAAACGTATGGGCACAAGACATAAGGAGAAATAAAAAAGAAAATATGACAGTGGAGAACCTACTCAGAGGGTGAGCAATTGGGACCAAATGAAATATGCCAAATGTTTGATAATCACTAGTAATGTGAGTGTGATGACCACCGGTGAATAATTGAACAGTCTGACAAAAAAAATAACTTTAAAATGCAAACTTATTTTAAATGCTTTTATGATTTTTGACATTTTTATTTTTATATGTGAACTGTTCTCAACTAAGACATAGGATTTCAGAAACTATTTACATTAAAACGGACTGAAGGCTAACTGACTGTCAACATGAACATGAGGAGGTTGCATATGTAGTTCACATGAGACATAGTTCACTGATCAATATCAACCTAGGCCCCATTTATGCAGACTCTAAGCGATATTGAACAGCCTCATATATGCCAGTAGTATATAACTAAATATAAAATATATAAATATAAGTGTGTAATAGCTCAATGTACAACTGCATTTTTTGCATGTTTTATCATAGTTAAGCATCTCAGCATCCTATCATCATTAAGAGTATTGTCTGGACAGTTGTGCCCCGTTCATGCAGGCTCCAACTGAAAGTCATCATGCTCATCAGTGGGTTTCTCTGTCAACAAGTGATTTTCTACTATATACTAGGTTCATCTGGCATTACAATTAATTTGAGACAACACATGTATTTTACTGCGGGCATTGAAAGTTACTTGTGCCCCGTGCATGCAGGCTCCAAGCAACATTTACAATGTTGTCCAAGAGAGTTAGGTTTGCTACCTGCCATTTTCCATGTTCTAAGAAAACTGCAAGATAATGGTGTTGGCCATATTCAGACATACACATAAGAGACACTACACACAAATAAAACATATATATATATATATATATATATATATATATATACACACACACACATATGTGTATAAAAACTACACAAATATATTAACATGTATAAATTTCAACTATATACACGCACACAGAGAAATGACCAACGACCACTTCCACCTTTTTCTTAATCTCCATAAAAATGGATTAATTTAGTGAGTTTTCTGCGGACTACTTTACCCTGTTTTATTTTATCTGTCTCCCGTCTTGCTATGTGATTTAATCTAATTTTGCAGTACCACGCAGAAGCCATCCTCACCAGAACATGGACATGGTTGGCTTCAACACGCATTTCAAACATGTGGCTGTGTAACTGTGGGAAGAGATTCTTCTCAGAACAATCAGAAAGAACCTGGGTGACAGTGGCTGCTGTTGTTCCTCTTCCCTGTGGAGCCTTTCCCTCATTGGTATTGAGAAGCCACTGGAAGCATCTTTCTGTAGCTTGACAAACAGCAGTGATGCCTGGTGATGGTTTCTGCAGGCCGCCTCTGTTTTTCAAAGCCACAAATTGATGCACCGAGTCATCTGAGGTCAGTGCTTGTGAGCAAGGCATGCAAGTAACCTTCTGTTTCATCTTTTTTTACAATGAAGCCTGTGATGTACGAGATTGCTGCTTCACTCAGATTGTCAATGTCTGGAAGATCAGACAGGGTGTCATTCTCAGGTGCAAGCACTTCCACGGACTCCACATCCACCCTGCGTGCGATGTTCACAGTCCCAGGTGTTGAGTCAAGGATGGTTGTGTTGTCACGAAGGAGACAGTTGCCAGTTCCCTTTTTCACCTGGTGTCTTACAAGAAGGCGCTTGTATGCTCCTCGGAACTGCCTTACATCAGGGTTGTTGTTGTAACCTCCTCGAGCTCCGACTGCAGAGAAGAAGAGCTCCAAGTGGTCCTGACTGAGTTTATAGGTCAGAAGGTATCGACATGGGGCAGCTGGTTGCTCTACAAGGTCTTCATAGATGCCCATCACTTCTGCCACAAGCAATGAACCCGATGACTGGTGTCTTTTTCTGTGTGGAATGCACATGAACAAGTTTGTTGTCTTTACCTTTCAATTTGAGCCCACGGAGAAGTGACTCTGTTTCTTCCAAAATAGCCATGGCACGGTGTTTAGTTGCTGGTTTGATGGGTGCTTTGAGTCCTTTTCCAAGTGGGTTGGGGCTGTTTAGGACATCAAAGGCTGCATCTATTGTGCGCAGGAACTTACTGCGCAGGATACTTCAGTTCCTGCTCACAATATTCAAGGGCATCAGCCACACTGCTGCTGAAAAGCTGGGCAGCAAGATGGACCTTCATTTTCTGATTTCGCCACTGAATATGCGCCATTTTTAATTTGTTGCCCAGACGCAAGCCTTCCTTTTCCTGAACCTTGTGCAGCTCCTCGATGTACCGCCACCTAATCTGTTGGCCATCTTCCCTTACCAGAACCTCAACAGTTGAAAACACATTCCGAAGAAGCTTGAACATGTGACATGGATACAAAAGCACATGGACTTTTTGTGTGTGATCCACAGGATGGAGAAAGTAGGATCTCATGTCCATGATGTCCAGGTTGGCACCAAGATCCTTGCAAAATTTTGGGAAGGTCCGTCACACCTCAAGGAGATAACCCTAACTCCGATTGCATGAAGCCTGACAAGGCTCTCTCGGACGACGTTTGCTCTCTCTGCTCCTGTCATGCTGTTGATAAGAAAGTAAGCAATGAGGATCTTCCAAGACTCATTGATTGCAACAACCATGAGGACCAATGCTTGTGTTGCCACAACATTTTCCAACTCACCAGCACCAATGTCAACATAGCCATGAATTTGGTCCCCCCCAAACTCAGTCTGCTTATGAATGTACATTTCATCCATCATCAACAAGCAAACGGTTTCTTTTCCTGCTTTTTTCTTCTCATCAACATTACTTTTTAAAGCTGTGAAAGAAGCAACCGTAAATCCAGGATCTGCAGAGATGCTGAGGTCTGAGGATGAGGCAAAGCCAAGTGAAAGTTCTCTCTCACGTAGTCATAGGCTTTTGGAGAGTAGAAGTGAAGTGTTGTTGCGAATTGTTTCAAGTTTTCAGAAAACACCTTTTTTGTATTCTCTGAATGATCTCTCGTGGAACATCATCGTCGAGACCATCAAGGAGAGAGGTACAATCAGTTGAAATAAGAAGTTTCTTCTGAAGTCATTTTGTAACATCCTTCAAGGAAGAAATTCTTGCCTTCAGTCTCCTTGTATGTTGGCTTTTCAACCTCAGTTTTTTACGAGCTGCACATAGGTTTCCCTCTATTTGAGACACTTTCCTTTTAAGTGTCCTTGGAGACTCCGAAATATTGTAGTCATGATCAATCATACTGGAGCTAGGCAGCAGTGTTGACAAGGTGTAACACTGACCTGATGCAGCCTCTTTTACGACGCTGCTACTCAAAACCACATCGTGGCACACATTTGCTGTCAGAGCAGTGTCATCATGCACAATATCTTCTACAACAGAAGCCTGTTCAGGTGTGTCGTCCATCATGACATTGCTCTGATCGGCAGCAGGACTACCAGCACAAGCCCCATTGTCTACATCTGCAACCTCCTCATTTCTGTTTATAACAGAAACTGGCCTGTCACTTACCTGTGCACTTATGCTCACCAAACTGCTCTTTCTTGGCTTTTGTTCTTTGCCCTCTGAGAAAGAGAAGATAGTCGGCACAGCGGTGTCCTTCAGGCATGTCCTTCCCTAATAAAAAGCACAAGACATAAAAGTATATGACATTATTACAGAGTTGAGGTTATTCATAAAAGATGCCTATGTTTAAGTTCTGATAAGAAATGAGTTCGTATTGTATTATGTAATTTAAAAAAAAAAATGGAAAAAAAATTGTAATGTCATTGAAAGTATGTATGTATTGTGGTTACTACTTCAATTTAAACCAGTTAGTTGTCTGATTCTTTGTAAGGTATGGGGGAAAAAAGGTCTCTGTACCCTGGAGTCAGTGCTGAAGTGATGTCTTTTAAAGTGGTCACTGCACAGACGAGAAGCCTTGTCCGGAGTCCAGTTCTGTCTTCTAATGGTGCGCACCCACTGGTCCAGCCTCTCTGGATCACCTAGAGGAAAACTTCATTTAGAAAAATAGATTCAGTGGATATATGTGTAAGATTACCTTCTTCTGACTTTTTTTTAAACATACAGTCTATTATTGTGAAGTGGCAGGCATATTTCCTACACTTATTTATTTTTTTTTTTTTTCATGGGACACTCAATTACATTTATTTTGTGTCAAATGCACTTTTCCTATTGTAATAATCTGAATGCATGTTTTTTTGTAATAATATTAATATAACTTTGCCTTGTTGTTAACAGTAATCAAGCAGATGTGTGTATAAAGCATGGGCTGTAGTTGGTAAGTAGGCTCAGGTTATGGAACAATTTAAGCACGGGAATGGGTAGCTCCTTGCTCAAATCTTTTCTTTTCTTTTTTTTTTTACCTTTGTTTATTTTAATAGAATATGCTGCAGCGTGTGTCATTTGGTGGGGAGCAGAAGAATGTTAGGCTGTCTGACGTAACATTGGATGCCTTCATGAAAGAAGGTTAGTGAGTACATCAGGATAACACAATATCACAACCTTTTACTTCGTTAATACACCTAATTCACCATAAAACATTCCTCTGAGTTGATAACCGTTTCTGCTGTGCCTTTAAAAGCATGGGAATAACCTACTGACTTAAGTTTCAACTTGATAGCATTTTGTGAAGACATGAGGCTCACTCTACTTATGATTTTGATTCTCATCAAAAGGAAATGTTACTCTAACATCACTTTCCCTTTCCTTCCTTTACTTCAGTGTGCCAAAAATTCAACATTCCTGAAGGTAGGCAACCAGATATGAAGGTATTTGACTAGTCTGACACAGAAGTTGACAGAGAGGTCTTTGAAGAATTAGTGAAGGAGTCACCTGGAACCTTCCGAGTCATGTTGAGCAATGAAGAACTTGGTAATCACTAACCTTTCACAAATGTGTTCATATTAAACTTAAAGGTTGGGATGGGAATAATAACATTCTATTTAATATGCTTCTGTTTTGTTCATATTCCTTAATGTGCAGATGCTTCTCTGTCATCATCATGCTCAGCAGCATCTGAAGATACGATCATTCTGAACTTCACGATGTGTGACCCTCCTGAAGAAGCAGCCGCTGCCCAAGGAAGTCAACCTAAAAGGCCATGCCACATAATGGCTGAGTCAACTGTTGTGGTAAGACAAGGACTGTTTTAATTACTATTGTTTGTAATTGTGCCAGTTCAACGTATATGTAGCATACATATTTCATATTTTATATATCTTATATTCTTATACACTGTCTTTATTTTATGATTTCTGGAAACAGGCTGGGACAGTGACATGTCCGCCATCTTGCTGCTCCTTCAACTCTTGCCACCTTCTGCCCAGGGTAGGAAGAGACCAGGGAAGAGGTCTGCAAGTCAGCCAAATTCATAAAAGTATGTTCTTTGAAATATGCTTTTCATCACCTCAGTTTCATGTACAGTGATCTATTGTGAGAGATTGGTTCCAGCCTAAAACCAAACATTCAACAATAGTATTTAGTGACCAGTGTACAGCAGCATCTCAACATCAGCCAAAGCAGCCAGCCTTACCTCCTCGCTCAGGGGCCTACGAGAAGCAGCATCCACACCTTCTTTATTGTCATCGACAAGTATGTACTACCATGTAAGGCAACAGGTTCAGTGGGAGTCCTTGACGAACTCTTTAAGGCCCAATACATCTTTGGTACCTCGTACAGTCCTTCCCTTGCCAACTTTTTCTGCAAACAACTATCTACAACATTGGGAGTTTCCTTTGTTTCCCCAACGTCAGAGTTGCCGAACTGCGAGCAAGAATAATGCATTAGTGTCTGCTTAGATCAAACAATGAGGTGTTTTCTCTGCAGAAGTGACCATGGGAGTCCAAACAGCCTTATAAAGCACCTTAAGGTGATTCTTTAGAAATGGTAAAAGGTGGTTCTGAAATTGTCAAGGCAATGCAAGTGTCCTCCAGTGTGCAAGTTATGAAAGTGAATTGGGCTAAACACAATGGTTTTGTTTACTAACAACATCTGGTTATTTGTGGTGCAGTTGAATGTGAAATGCCTCTTTTACCAGATTGAGTCTGTCCTGATAATTGCTGTGAATTTTATATATATATATATATATTTAAACGTTAAACTTTTAAACTCTCTTTTAAAGCTGCCATTGTTGATTTGGAAGGAATCAACTTCTCACAATTTGGTACTATTTTGTCGTTTTTTTTGTGTTTTTTTTTTTTTTTAAATCACACATTACAACTGTTTATGTGCTATAATACCGATGTGTAACTGAAAATATACTTACAGGTTTTACCGACAAAGTGAATGATGTGCAAAACCTGAACAACAAGCAAGACATCCAGGCTGCGGAAGAGTTGTTGTATGCGTCACCCCCACAAAATGCAGCCGCTGACATCACCTCACAGATGGGTGGAAATCCTTCTGATGGTCCGTTGAGGAACGTTGCAGCTGTGGTCTGGAACCCTGCTGTCTTTAACGGGGCTGAAGACATCGTAGTGGTAAACGATTCACAGGCAGGACAGGCATCAACTAGTCGACCCGAGGCCGGACGTTCTCAGGGAAAGAAGGAGAACATACCGCCTATACGACAACCGAAGACTTCCAGGTCCCAGGTAAAGAGGTCGGATAAACCAGCCGGGCGCCCGTCCTCTGCTAGCCGACCCGCTGCAGTTCCTCCGCCGGCAAAGAAGAGCAAAACAGCCGGCCGGAGGTCAGATGCTTCCCGACCCATAGCGAACCGTCCACAAGGAAAAAGAAAAAGAGACAAACGACCAGGACACTCGGGGCAAGAACCATCCGGAGTTGGTAAGAAGTTTTTCTTTTAAATCTAATTAGTAGAATCTACACACTGTTATCCCTTCGCGCTTCAGCATTCAAATGAAATACTAACTTTCTGTGGATAGGGTCCAAGGCGGTGACGTCAGTGTTTTGTCGTGAGATGATGACGTGGCGTGTTCTCATTGGCTTATAGTACGATCGCGAGGTGATGACGTAGCGTGTTCTCATTGGTTTAGAGCATGATACGTCAGAGCTCTCAGCTGATCAGAATGTCAAGAAGACACACATGTGCATGTGTGCTGGAAAGTGTTTGATTTCGAGGTCTGTTCCAGCTAAAACATCTGTTTTTAAAAAAATTATCTTGAATGATTCTAACCTATAAAATGTTACATGCAACAGTTCCTCAAACTTCAACACCCCAGAAGGCCCCTGTTTCACTCCAGCAATATCGCCTCAGACAACAGGCATCGCCCCTCATATTAAACGCCCCAGCTCCTGCAATATCTTCTCCTGAATGCCAGCCATCCCCTCCTCCTCCTGAACGCCAGCCACCCCCTCCTCCTGAACGCCAGCCATCCCCTCCGCAGAGACCCTTCATACATCACAAAATCAAACGAGTCAGATCGAGGGTTGTCAGAAAACTGTTTGACGGTATGTATTTTTAAAATGTTTTATTTATAATGTAATAGTATAATTTTTAATACATTTTCTCTTTGCTTTGTTTACAGGTGTGGAGGGAAGGTTAAACAGAGCCATCTGTCATACTCCAGGAGCGAACCATCAGAGAGGGATCAGAAGCCAACATCTAACGTCATTACAGCTACTCGTTCAAGTAATGCAAATGTTTATCTCTTCATTTTCCTCCATCTGTGAAAAAATGTAATAAGGGTTTGTACAATGGTGTGTCATTTTTAAAAGATGGATAGAGAATTAGATTCTGGGTCTCAGTCTTTTTCACCCTTAGAACGAGTCCCTCTTGAAATAGAGTTAGCCGTAGAGCAGTTATGTCTCATTCCAACAGCGACAATGTCTTTCACAACATAGAAAATACTATCTGAATGAATGTTTGGTAGTCAATCATATCCAGAATCAGTCGAATACGGTTGTGAATATATCTTCCCTTTATAAAAGCCGATTGATATTCTTCTACAAGTTTTCCAATTACATGCTTTAAGCGATTTGCATAAACTAGTGCAAGTAGTTTATAATCATTGCATAGTAAGGTTATTGGTCTCCAGTTGTCTAACATCAGCAAATCTTTTTGGGGTTTTTGGTAATAAGGTCAAACCTGTTTTCATGGTATGGGACAGACATCCTTTTTGAATACATTCCAAAAAAGCGCTATGTCGTAACTTTTTGATATCTGCCCAAAAATGTTTGAGGAATTCCGATGTTAAACCATCAATCCCTGGTGATTTACCGTTTTTTATTTGTAATCGAGATTGAAAATGCATTAAAACAGTTCTTCCTCAAGTATATGTTTGTCTTCTACATCCAGTTTTTTTTTTTTTTTTTTTTTTTTTTTCAGACAAAATGTCACAATCTGATTTATTAGATTTTGATTTGTATAAATTACAATATAAAAGACAGATTTCATCCTGGACTAATTTCTGATCTTCAATTATAATATCATTTGTCATAAGTTTACTTATTTTTTTTCTTAGTCTGTCTTTATTTTTCAAGTCCAAAGGAATACGTTGTTCTTTTTTCACCCTTTTCAATCCATCTAGCTCTTGATCGAATATAAGCTCCAACACAAGAAGGCAGAAGGAGAAACAAATCATATCAAAAATTACAGTAGGAAAAATTATCAGAAAGTAAAGGCCCCAGGGCTTTGCAGAGAAAACTTGGATACTCACAGAGGCACCGCAGGATTCCAGAGAGCAGAAACTTTTTTGAAATATGCAGACGCCCTGCAAACACCTTTGCAACAACATTGAAATCTATGGTCAAAGACTTCTTCACACGGGATGATGTGAGTCGGGTCACGACAGGGAGGAAACAAACACTCACCAGGAATAAAGTGAAGAAGCAGAAACGATTTCTGGTTGATTCAATGAAAAACCTACATCAAAAATATCTTGCTGAGAACAGCTGTAAACTATCCTACTCCCTATTCTGTCAGATGAGACCGTTTTGGGTGGTCCATCCTACTGTGTCCGATCCCAACACCTGCCTCTGCAAGATTCATGAAAATCTTAAATTTGTAGCTGAGAAACTACACTATTTGAAGCTGATTGAAACATCAGATCTGGAGACCCTGACAGAAAAATAGCATGCAACATCTTGAGCAAGGCATGTATGTATGATGAGTGAAAAGACAAGACTGTTCAGCTTGCAAATTATGACTGCACAGCAAAGGTGGCATTTACGCAGTGGGTGATAGCAGAGAAGGAGGGAGAGAGCAGAAGCGAGGGTCCAGCTACAGTTAAGATCACAGTAAAGAAAGCAATGGGAGACACACAAAGCAACATGGTGGAGTTATTTCACATCCTTTTACACAAGTACAAAAGACACACATTCAACATTTGTCACCAGTATGCATACTGCAGAGTTAAAAAGAAGCATGAACTACACATGTAAATACAGCACAGAAGTCCAGGCTGTTCACTTTGGTTCCTCCCATCAACAAGCCACACTGCATACTGGTGTTTTTTACATTGGTGGCAAGGAGGAACCTGTTTGTTTCTCCACTGTGTCTCCATCCAAGCACACAGGCCCCCCAGCAATATGGGAACACCTGAATCCAGTGCTCGACCATCTCCAGGCAACTTATCCAGGAGTGTCCACCCTCCATTTAAGTGATGGCCCTTGCACTCAATGTAGGCAGAAAGGCAATTTCTATCTGTTCAGTACAGAGTTGGCAAGGCAGGAGGCACGTGGAACTACTTTGAAAAGAACAGCAGATAACTTGGTGAGCAAAGGCCGTGACATACCCAATGCGCAAGAGCTCTACAACGCCCTCAGAGAAACTTCTACGAGTGTGAAGTTATTTTACGTCAACAATGAAGCAGTGGAGAAGGCAATAGAAAGGATGCCAGGCCAGATTCCGACAGTGCCAGCCACAATGAAAATTCATCAAGTGGTCACCGTTACCCCTGGAGAGATCCTGTATCGGGAAGTAAGCTGCATGTGTTCCACACAAAAGCAGCTGAAATGTCAGTGTTTTACCACTCAGCACTTCAGCTTCAACAAGAAAGCATCCAGTGTGCCAGCAGACGTTTCTTGGGGCCGTAATGAAATGATTGGCAAATGGTGTGTCCTAAAATATGACATACAGTGACCTGTATCCATGCATAATCCTAAATAAAGATGAAACGCATGTACAAGTCAAGTGCATGCACCGTGTTGGAAACAACTCTTTGGTACCTGTTTGATGACATACTACAGCTTATTGAAGAGCCACAGCCAGTGACATCCCGCCATGTTGAAATTCAGAAAAATGTGTGGAAACAACTTTCTCAGTCACTGGAATGATGATGAATAATAATGGTGACAGCAAATTAATTTGCCTTTAAGGAACAGTTGTGGACATCAATCATGGTGTTACTAGTGATTACAGTTACACAGAACAAGTAAAAGTAGGCATACTGCTATTTTCTATTTTCTAATGAATTAACTGGTGGCAGTGTTTATGATGTTTTTTGTTTGGTTATGAAGACAATGAAGTGTTATGATATTATGAAATGTTTTATCGACAGCATAGACTAATTATTAAAGGAGAGTACGATGTTTTGTCATTTCTAAGAGATTCTACCTTGGCCATGCTACCGTGTTTTAAGTACTATTAAGTGTTGGCAAAGTAAGCTGTGATTTTTTTTTTTTTTGAGGAGCTGTTCTTAAAATAAAACAGTGGTTATTTCTGTCAGTGTCTGTCATTAATTGTGGCCTGAATAATGTCTACCACATTTTGGCAACTATGAAATTTTGCAGTTCTTAAATTTGTCCATTCCACCGCGTCACAGTGTTCCACTCCGTCACACGATATTCCACCCCGTCACAGTGTGATTTTTTTCATTTTTTTAAAGACCAAGGGTAATTTAGTGGTCAAAGCTATTATACACATAGTTTATATTTGCAATAATGTACAGAATATGTAAGTTTCATTGTAGATTTTGAAGTCAGACTGTAAATTTTAGCAAAAAAAGTATGATCACTTGCATATTAAATTTATTTATTAATGCTGTACATAAAATAAAAACATTTAAAAAAACACTTAACTATTGGTATTTTTGAACAAAAAGACACATTCTGAAGTGAATAAAATTTTGTTTGTCTTACTTTTATCTAAAATTACTGTTGAATTGGTTAACCTTTGTCCTGTGACGGGGTGGAAAAAGAAACTCTGAATTTTGAGGTTTTTGATCATAACCTTTTTTTTTTTTTTTAGTTTCATAGCCTATAGAACATGTAACACTTGCAATAAAACATATTTTTCAAGCTCAGACACCATTTTCTGAAAGTATTTTAGCACATTATATCCAGAGATCAAAGGTCCAATCTTTCCATGGAATGACCCATATAATGAAGGTGGATTTCTTCCAGGAAGTCCCGCCTTCTTCATCCGCTGATTCGCCAGTCTTACTCAATACAGGGAAACGAACAAGGCCGTGCCCTTGAGACTCTTAGCTTCATGTCAATACCAACATTATGTTTCTACACCAAATATTCCATGAGATATGCTCATCCAAAGTTTGACTGTTATCAAACGTTAGTTTTGAGAAAAAGGCCTTTAAAGAAAATTATACAAATTGAGCTATGTTTCACATGGAAAAACACATTCATTTATACTAGAGTCCAAATTAAAACAATATTTTTGGGTCAAAAGTGATACCCCACATTTGCATATGTCACGCATATACGTGCACGTGGCCGCGTGCACGAGCACATACACAATAATGAAGACAGGTCTAGAAGCCCATGTAGTCAAAACATATTTAATACAATTGATGAAATATAAACAAATACACTGTACATATAGATAATAAGGCATGTGTATTTAAATATAATAATACTTTAAATATAATATTTTGAAGAATAGATAATATATACATAAATATTAAATATTGCAAATAAAATTAAAATATTGCGCTATATGCTCACAGGTACAAACTTTCAAGTCTATATCTATACAATAAAAACTATACAGAAAATGGGTAGAATCTGAACAAATATTAAGTATATATACAAAAGTACTATTATAACAATAGAAAGATATAATACAAAGACTATGCTGACAGTTGTATATATTTGTATACATATCGCCATTTGCACAAAATTTAGCCTAATTATGTTCATATCTAATAAAATCCAAAATATAGTGTAATTTATTGTAATAATACAGAATATATATAATATTAATGTATTGTTTTATATTTACACTCATGTGCACTCACACATACATGCCCACATCATCATGGATGAGCCACAACTGGTTTTGGACAGACCAGATCTTTTGTGTCCTCAGTGCAGAGCTCCCTGATGCTTCTGTACAGATACCACTGTCGGGCTGCACTAAGGCCCAGTGGTTCCTGTGCAGTAGGCATGGCTTCTGGTTCAATGATTCCTGCATTGTGAAGGAGCAAGAAAGGCTCCTCCTCCATGTTGGCCAACTCCTTGGCAAAGACCATTCCTGGGGCTGTGCAGGTGAAGCGGAAGTGCTGAAATTTTTTTATACCTACTATTTGTTGAACAGTCAGTATGTACGTTTAAAAGCCATTCCTTCGAGCCGGATTTGAAACAGCGACCTAAGGATTTCCCTGATTAACACTACGTGCATTTTTTACTCTACAGTCCTCCGCTCTACCAACTGAGCTATCGAAGGGGGACGAGCAGGGACCAGCCACTAGCACAAACATTTTTACCAGGGGAAACCCGGGTCCCCGGCCAATGCAACAGATCATAAATGTTGTTTATAATCATTTGTTACACAACTCCCAGAGTGCAATGGACCTTTAATTGGGTTTTGCCTAGTGAATAGGACACATGAATGGGCCATTGGGCTGCTGGTTGTTTGAAGCTTCAGCACTCACTTTTGTTTATGTTGATCAACATATCTCCCTTTCAACAATTAAGTGTTGCTGCATTTTGTGCCTCGTTTGCGAAGTAGGCAGTGCTTCAGTCTCATAATCTGAAGGTTGTGAGTTTAAACCTGACATGGATCCTGGGCTTTTTTCCCTTTGTGTGTGGGATAAGTCTATTTTCAGTCAAACACTCAACTGTTTGACAGGGTGCTCTTATCCTGGGCGCCTGGTTTCCTGTCTCCTTCTTGTAGTAAATACATGAAAACAACATCAGAAGATGCTTCAGTTGGTGAGATGTGAAACATCAGACACCACACCACACCACACCACACCAAAGGACCATGTCAGATCTATTGGACCTTTGTGCTTGGTTGTGATTTGGGAGACATTGGTGTACTAGGACTTTTTACTGTCATGTCAGCATTGGTGGTTCAGTGGTAGAATTCTCACCTGCCACGCAGGGGCAAGTCGCGTATAGGTGTTCTTCAGTGATGATCAGCATCTTGGACAGCTGCCCTTGCAAGGTAATTTTAATGTACTGAACAGGGTCAAGACCGTAGTTGTCTGAAGACATAGACAGAGAAGTGAGAACTTTGTTTCATCCACCAGCAGGGAGCCACGGCAACTGGCACAAATGACGTTGTAAAAACCCTGTCCCTTGTTTAAATAAAACAAGCAGCTCCTGTCAATTCTGGATTCCCTGACCGGGAATCGAACCCCGGCTGTGGCGGTGAAAGCACCGAATCCTAGCCACTAGACCATCAGGGAGTCACTCACCCATCATAGCAAGCTGCTAAGTGTCGTGGTGATGCATTTGCAGTATGCTAGTGTTGGGGTTTACTGTAATTTGGGACACCTGGGTGTGTTGGGACTTTGAGGGCATTGATGGTTCAGCGGTAGAATTGTCGCCTGCCACGCGATTCCCGGCCAATGCAAAAGATCGTCAATGTTGTTTATAATCAGTGGTTACACAACTACCAGAGTGCAATGGGCCTTTAATTGGGTTTTGCCGAGTAAATAGGATACATGAATGAGCCATGTGGCTGCTGGTTGTTGTTTAAAGCTTCAGCACTGCCTTTTGTTCATGTTCATCAACATATCTCCATTTGACCAATGCAGTCTTACCTCATTTTGTGCCTCGTTGGCGCAGTAGGCAGCGCGTCAGTCTCATAATCTGAAGGTCGTGAGTTCAAGCCTCACACGGGGCAAGAGCTTTTTTCCCTTTGTGTGTGGGATAAGTCGATTTTCAGTCAAACATTCAACTGTTTGATGGACCTTCGTGCTTGGTTGTGATTTGGAAAACATTGGTGTACTAGGACATTCTTCTGTCATGTCAGCATTGGTGGTTCAGTGGTAGAATTCTCACGCAAGTCGCGTACAGGTGGACTTCAGTGATGATCAGCATCTTGGACAGCTGCCCTTACAAGGTAATTTTAATGTACTGAACAGGGTCAAGACCGTAGTTGGGGATAACCAAGTAAAGTTCCACCGAGAGTTGAATTCGGATCACTGGATTCAAAGTCCAGAGTGCTAACCACTAATCCAGCAAAGACTTGGTGCCATTTCCAAAATGAAAAATGTGTAGGCTCACGAATGCTACTGAAGAAGTTCAAATCAAGTCCTTTTTCACATGTGTGTCCCCTAACATACAGACAACTTATATATATATGTGTATATATATATATATGTGTGTGTATATATATATATGTATATACATACACAGATAACATTTCTGTGAAATTGGCCATTAACTGTTTGATAACCTTTGCTTTAATCATGGACTGTATTTTAAGTGTTGCATTTATTTGTTTTTTTATGACGTAGAATGAGGCACAGGGTGAACCTGAACCAAGACCAGTGCGCTGGAAAAAACGTGACAGACAGGGAGATGTTATTCCTCAAAGGCCGTCATCCAGTCGACGTACTAGTGGCGTGCCACATGGTCAGTACTCATCCTCACAACTTTTGTTCACCAATGAATTTCAGTAAGAAAATATTCTTCAATCTCTTATTTTTTCCAGTGTCAACTGATCAGCATCAATGTCCAGGTGAAGGACCTAGTTATGATGGTGCCAGTGTCAACCCAACAAGAGGTACTTTACCTACTTGCATATGTTGTGATTTCATGTTTTAAGTTGACTTTTATATTTTTTTTTTAGTTAGGCAGAAATTTATAGGCTGCTGTGCAGTCCTAAGCCATACCACCTACAGTATTTAGTTCACTTTGTGGCAGTTTCTTTATTTTTTTTGTTAGTGCCTGAAACTGAGGTGCTTGGTCAGGAGCTCCTTCAGTTGTTGGAGGATGGAGAAGAGGACGAAGCAGTGACTTGTCAGACATCGTCTGAGTTGGCTGCTACTGACTGGGAGATCAGAAACACGGTGTCCTGGCAAAAGTGGAAAGAGGCCAGGCCTTCTCTTATTGAGAATATGTTGGCTACTCTGGATCCACATCCACACCGTGTGTGTGTCAGTGTGGCAAACAAGTTGTTGTGAGGTGTCTGGACTGCCTGCCTGCCTCTCCCATTCCTTTGTGAGGACTGTGATATTGCAGTTCACACACGCTTTGTCCTGCACAACAGAGAGGCAGTAACAGGAGGGTTTTTGCAGCCTTCATCAGAGTTTCAACAGCAAACGGGTACAGTTTTTAAGTCCTATGCATTCCCTCCTATGTACTATTGGGTGCTGTTATTGTGCTTTTGTTGTGTTTCAGTAGACTTCTATTTTATATATATATATATATATATATATATATATATATATTTATTTATTTTTTTAATTTTATTACATGCAAGATCTATTTCTACGTCTTCAGCTTTCAACCAATAAAAAACATTAGAAAATGATCTTGCCAATCAAATGCAGCTACTTGGGTCAGATGACAAGTGTTGTCATGTTGGTCATAGCCATAGCAACAGTGAACGCGCACTTTTTAAAGGCTCCGGTTCCGCGCCAAACAAGTGTCCGTGGCTATTTTCACAGGAGCAGAACACAAATATTTTACGGAGAAAATGGAAGAACCCACTGAGCAACAACCACACCCCTGGCCTCACATACCAAGTATGTTTGAGTTTAGAGGTCCAAAAGAAAACAGCTACACAATGCGCTGCCTTCTTTGTGCCCCCAAACACGTCGAGATCTCAACCTGAGAAAAGCATGTTGCGGTAAGTTATATACCTCCTCTGTCTCTCAAACACACACACACGACACAAGTTTAATCATTAGTTTAGGCTGTGGATAAGCTAGCTAACGGTACACACGACACAAGTTTAAACATTAGTTTAGGCTGTGTGGATAAGCTAGCTAACGGTAGCACTGTTACATGCCCCACAGCATTTCCATCAAGGTGTCTGCGGATACTTAAAACGTATTAAAAAGACTTAAATTCATTAGAAATGTTATATGCTGGTCTTAAATAGCCTACATTAAGGTCTTAAATTTGTCCGGGCAGGACTATTCAATGTCATATGTATTTTTCTTCCGGGACTTTTCGAGAAGGAGATGTAAAGAGGCTACTTTCTTACTAGCTGCTGCTATAGAAGTCCGACACTACGCTAGAGTCAGTACCTATTTCTTTATATGTCCATGATCCGTACGGCCGTGTGTGGCTGTGATCCGCATTTAAACGTAGAAGAAGAATGTGCCCCTGCCTCCGAATTTGAAGTCGGTCGCGGGAAAGCAATAAATGAGAGAACAGCAGCCCTGCTATTATAAATTCAGTGAGAGGTGGAGGCAGGACGACAAATTGCTTTAGTCACCCCGCGACCGCAACCACACACTGCTGCTACTTGTAGGTGCGCAACCAGCCGCCCGCAGTCTGATGATGTAGGTAGGCTAAGGCTATTGACGCAAAACACGCAACACATTTATTGTGTTTAGTAAAAATGCTTATTTATCTATATATTTTAGTTAATAGCTGCTCATCCGACGGTCATTCAGGTCGCGTTGACGGAGTGAGATGCGAGTCTCTACTTCTCTCTGTCTGTCGCTTCCTGTCTCTCCACTGCACTGTATGCTGCAGCTAACACATATTTTCTTTATTGATTAAACTGTTCTTGTTACTCGATTATTCAGAAAAGTAAACCAATTGAAACAGCTCTATTACAGGTTGAAGGTTTGAATGACTGGGGTTTCAGATTAACTTTACAGTGATCTCTTCTATTTGATGGTAAATGCAGGGGGACATTGTCTTCATTCAGACTGCTGAACATTTTTGTACACATAAACATAAGATCATATGTACAGTGTTTTACAATTATTGCACATTGTGTGTGTGTGTGTGTGTCAGTGCCCGCTTGTGTTATAATTTGTTGTCATAATGTGTCAATTTTAGTGGATAAATCTCTCATAGCCTAATTGGTATGTTTTTCTGTTCACAGAGGGTTCACCCTAACAAGCTGACGACATACAGGCTACGTAGCCACATACCCTTTTTTTCTTCCTTGATATTTTGTTATTTTTGCCACACATGCACACAGAGTATTTTTTTTATTTACTACATTGCCCTCAATCAAACAAACACACAATCACATGACATAAACTCACTCACACTCTCAATTACGTTACGTTCTCCCTGTACTCACTTTGCAGAGTGGTCTTCTTTTTCAGCATCTGTATTTTCATGTTAAGTGAGTTTGCCAGCAGGTTTTGATGTATATTAAATTTTAAGTTTTTGTGTTTTATATTTTTTGGGATGAACACAACCCAGATCATTTTGTCAGGGCCTGTGACATATTGTAGCCATGAATTGTTTAAAATTGTATATGTGCAAAATATCAAATTGTGTTATAAGTGTATTGGTTTTAATTAATATAATTCTGGATAAACCTAATTAATTTATTATAATTGTATTTCAAAGTTGATGTATTTAATTTAGCAAAGAATGAATACACTATATTACCAAACCAATGGGTAACCTGCCTTGACTCACATATGAACTAAAGTGACATCCCATTCTTAATCCATAGGGTTTAATATGATGTCGGTCCACCCTTTGCAACTTATGGCAATATATTGTATCTTTAGTTTGAAGATTGCTGTTTTATATGTTGTTTGCTACTATTTTATACCGTTTGTGTTGCTTTTAAAAATAAATACGGAGAAAATGCAGTACTTGTATTCTTGAGTACTTGAGTAGTCTTTTCACTGCATACTTTTTTACTCTTACTTGAGTAATTATTTTTATTAGTACTTTTACTTTTACTTGAGTAATAATAATCTTAAGTAACTGTTGCGGCGATCTGCCTGGAAATGAAGCTGCGTGTGTGTGACAGCGGCCGTGCTGCTGCATGCGCGCACTGGCATGTGTGTTTCTCCGCGGCGCGCCTCAGCAGGTGCGCTGCTCCAGCAGGTGAGCACAATCCCAAATCAGCGCCAAGGTGATAAAAGACCGACGGCAAACATTTAGTTGGGTGCACAACAGAACTGAGGAAGGCAGCAGAAACGTTCGACAATAGACTGAAATAACGCATGGGAAAGGACTCAAACGGACTACCGGTGAGCTCATGTTGTTTGTGGCAGAGTTTAATTTTGTTTGTTTGGGTTTCAGTTCGTTAAAATATGTAGAAATATGCATATTCTGATTACTTTATTTACCTTAAATAATTGTATGTTTAAGTATTGCTTAAAGCAGGCATGTCAAACTCAGTTTGGCTCTGGGGCCGGATCCAGACTTTCTGTTCTCAGGTGGGCCGGATCAGTAAGAGAATGTCAACTCCAAATATTTAGCTTTGTTTTTCAGTACTATGCTTTATCATTCAGCCTACATTTGTAGCCTACCCTACATATTATAATCACGGATGACAAGGGATCTTTTCTAAGCACAACACATTTATTCAAAAACAATGGGGGAAAAAAAAGATTTAATGTTATGCGGTGAATGTGTTAACAACTGGTTTATTTTAACAGTTAAGTGAATGCAGTTTTACACCTGAACCAACTCACCACACTAAACAAACTCAAGTGGGAGCTATGAAAAAAACATTTTCGCCTTAATTGTCATACTGCTTTGAAATAAATAAAAAAAAGAAATACAAAATAAAAATTATAGCAGTGCATGGACAATAAGATTAGACTACATCACATCAAACTACTAGGCTGGGCCTACTGAAGCTGAGAATATTCACAATATTAATTGTCTTTAATATGAAACCAGATTAATCTTATTTTTAATGATCTGTATTCATGAGTGCAAACAAATTTTGTGCCATCACACTTTTTTTCCTCTCTCACTGCACTCCTGCAGTCTACTTGCTGCTGCTGGCTCCTGAAACTTGGGATCTTTTTGCCTTCACAAGTGTATCGATATTAGGTGTCAAATCCTGAGTAGCAGCACATTTAACAATGTCATTCAAGTGTTTATTTGTTAACCTTGAGCGCTGCTTTGTTTTATTGTTGTTCATTATGGAGAACACCTGTTCACAAAGATAAGTAGTCCCAAACATGGATAGAACCTTTGCAGCCATGGCTGTTAATTTGGGGTAACCTGGCACGAGATATTGATAAAACGTATCCAATCCCACGGACCCAAATTTATCCTTCATAGCGGAATCGCACTGCAAGTCAATAAGCTCGAGTTGAATGTCAGCTGGCATATCAGAAGGCTTCACTATAAATGGCGAGCGAAAAAAGCCAAATTTGTTCTCAAGTTCACCAAATACCTGAAATCTCTGCTCAAACTCTCGCAGCAAATCTGTTATGTTGCCTTTATATTTTCCCAAATCATTATCGGAACGTTCCGGTGCCTCCGGACGCACAGCTGTGAGACAAGAGAAATGCGCGGTGTCACCGTTGGATAGCTGCGTCGCCCACAGTGACAGTTTCACCTTGAACGCACTTATACTGTCGTAATATTGAGTGACAACTCTGTTACGGCCCTGCAATGTAGTGTTAAGTGTATTCAAGTGTTGTGTTATATCAGCCATGAACGCAAGATCCTGCACCCATTCCTTGCATTTAAGTTCCTTTACTGGGCGTCCCTTCTTCTCCATGAACTGTCCAATTTCCTCTCGTAGCTCGAAGAAGCGCTTGAGTACTGCACCTCTGCTTAACCACCGCACGTCCGTGTGGTATGGTAGACCAGCATGAATGTCATTATCTCTGAGAAATGTGTCAAACTGACGGTGATTTAGACCGCGCGCTCTGATGAAATTGACAGTTTTCACAACCACACTCATAACATGGTCCATTTGCAGTGTTTTGCAACATAACGCCTCCTGATGTAAAATACAGTGAAATGCCCAAAACTCTTGTCCTCCATTTGCGGTCTGTACTTTGTCACGGAATTTTTTGGCAACGCCTGCCTTTCTCCCGACCATTGATGGCGCACCGTCGGTCGCCAGGCTCACGGCACGGGACCAGTCCGCTCCGACCTTGTCAAGCGCTCCAACGAGAGCGCTGAAAATGTCATCTGCTGTTGTGGTATTATTCATGGGCACCAATTCAAGCAGCTCCTCGGTGATGGTCAAAGTTTCATCAACACCTCTAATGAATATGGCCAGTTGAGCAATATCTGTGACATCGGTGCTCTCATCTATTGCAATTGAAAATGCGATAAATGACTTGATTTTCTCTTTCATTTGGCCTGTCAAGTCACTTGAGAGTTCTGTCACCCGATCTGCGACAGTGTTCCTCGTTAGACTAATATTGGCAAAGGCAGGTCGCTTTTCAGGGCACACGACTTCTGCAGCCTTCAGCATACATGTTTTTACAAACTCCCCATCAGAAAATGGCTTGGATGCCTGCACCAGCTCGTTGGCAATAATGTAGCTAGCTCTTACAGCCCCATCAGCGATATCGCGGCTGCGCGTAAAAGTAGACTGCTGTTTCTTCAGACCAGCCACCAATTTGTTTATCTCGTCTTTCCTTATTTGTCCTTTCAAGTTGTCATATTTGTCTTTATGATGGGTCTCATAGTGGCGCCGAATATTAAACTCTTTGAACACTGCAACTTGTTGATTACATACCAAGCACACCGGTTTTGCATTCACTTCTGTGAATAAATAATTCTCAGTCCATTTTTCCTGGAAAACTCTGCACTCCACGTCCACTTTTCTTTTTTTTGACAGTGCCATTTTTGGAAGGGTGTGTTGACCGATAACTTGTTTAGTAGTGGTGAATTGTGAAGCAAGATAGGCGGGTTTTTTTTAGTACTAACTCGTGTCATTGCCGCATGCTGGACTTGAGCTCTTTTACACATTTACTGCCCTCTCGCGGCCGGGAGAAGCATTTGTTTTGTATTTATTTTAAAAAATCATAACTTTTGATAGAAATGAGCTAGAGACTCGCTTCTTTTTTTGACATACTCAGAAATTTATGCCGGGCCAGATTAAATCATCCAACGGGCCGGGTCCGGCCCGCGGGCCGTATGTTTGACATGCCTGGCTTAAAGCCATGTTATTTGTACCTTTTAATTTAGTTAAAATCTAGCGCATTTTGTTTATTAAAATACAAAATAAAACATTTAATTAAGGATAAAATATAAGTATTTTAGTTGAGTAAGTGTTAAAATCTACAGTGAAATCGGCTATAAAAATAAGGCTTGATTTAATTTAAAATAAGTTAAAATTGTCTGAAAAGTACACATGTTGAACATGTTGAAAACCTGTATGTTTAAGTGGGTTAAATTTAGAACTACATTCGTTTCTTCAATGGTTAATTTACCCCATTTATTTAAGTTATATACTTTGTGAATTATTGGTTACCTCTTTAAAATATACTTGTTTAAAATATACATGTTTAAATTATACATACATGTTTAAATTATACATATACTTGGTTAAAATATACTTGCCTTTACTTACCTGTACCTTTTGTTGGTGATTGCTTTTATTTACAATTGTTTATTCTTGTGTTTAAAGGTTTTTCACCTGCACTGAAATGCATTGCTCAAACTGAAAAATAAAGAAAGTGAAAGAGTGAAATCCTGAGTCATCAAGTCCTTCCTTTCAAGTGTGGAAAGCCATGCAGTGAAAATACACTTGCCAGTAACAGTACTTTTACTTGAGTACATTAATGGCTACTCTGCCCACCTCTGCTCTACAGCAACCGCTGCCTGCATCACCTCCTTTCCCTGCTGTTAAACTGACCTGCACTTCCTGCACATGAACCAGTCTCAGTCTGCCATCCAGTACTCCCATTAAGCTGCTCTCCCTGCCTTTCCTGCCCACCTGAAGCTGCCTTCACCAGCTTTTGTTAACCATATTCCATGTTTTAAACTGTTTCCTTGTCTGTATACAACATCTATTGCACGTCTGCCCGTCCTGGTTGGGGGATCCCTCCTCTGTTGCTCAAACTGAGGTTTCTTCAACTTTTTCCCTGTTAAAAGGGTTTTCTTGGGAGTTTTTCCACAGTCAATGTGAGGGTCTAAGGGCAGAGGATGTTTTTATGATTCTATGTAAAGCCCTTTGAGACAAACTGTTTGAAAATGAGCTTTTTAAATAAAATTGCCTTGCCTACCGGAAGTGGAACAAAGCACAACAATGTTTTCCATATTCTCTTAGGTCTCCCACAAATGAAATGGATTCTTGTTAGGAAAATAAAAATGTAATTTGTACTGAAATACAGTACTTTGACAAATGTACTCAGTTACAGTACGTGGGGCCACCAGACTGAGGGGTGAAAGACTGTAGGAGTCTTTTTTCATCTATCTCCTGTCTCCAAATCAACTGATTTTACTGCAATAATAAGAAAAGAGAAGAAAAAATATATATATCACATCACCTTTGGAGGAATGTGCCACAGGACTGACTCCAGAAGATGCCCCATGCTCTGCTGTTGGCCGTTTGTGTTGCTTGCCTGTTGAGTCTTCCTTCCCCACAGCACCTGCAACAATTTCCTCTGCTGATGGTTCTATGAAATACATGCACAATATATTTCATTTGTAACTAAATCTAAACATTCTATATATAATAAATGATCAAGTTAATAAATAATTATAGTAAATAATTATATAATTAAATAATTATAGTTATTATAATTAAATAATTATAGTTATAATAAATTGATTTTATCGATTTATCGCCCAGCCCTAATGGGAAGTAAGGCTGCTGAAGGCTTTAAACAGATTGAAAGTACTACTACATTGCAATATTACATTGAGGATGCTTTACACTGTATACTACACTAGTATGAAACTTCAGTACCCGTGTAGGAAATGTACCTTAAAAACAACCTTATTATTATTTACATGAAATTACTGAAACATACCATCAACAGCAAATGAATGATCTCCATCCTGTCTGCATCCATCTTCCTCATCACTACCTATAACGTTTTAGACATGACAAGCTTATACATAGTCAGACAAAAAGAAAAGACGTTACATTCATGACAGTGAATATCAAATATACCGTTTGGATCTATTGTGTTTCGTTCAGGTTCTTTCCATGGAACTCTGCCAATCTCCCACTCTCAAGAGCCAGTAAAACTTTACTGATCTTTGCGAGCTGCAGTGTCTTGTCAGGTAGTCTATAGAACTCACGGTGAATCCTGATGTCGTGACCAAGAAAGTTGGCTAATTGATCCATGTCCGTGCCAGTCATATTCAGCACTGTAGACAGAGTTGCTGCATGTTTTCGCAGTTTGGTTGATGACAATGTGTTCGGAGACTTGGCACCACATGCCTTGGCAAAGCCACGGATGCAGTCGGAGCCACGGAGATGTGACAGAGCTGCAGGTCTGGCAAACATATAAATATTGTCTTTAAGAACCCCGCAGGCATCTCTTTGCTGAACGAGAAGTTCCAAAGCATGGAGGATTTTTAGGGTCAGGAGAATTGGAACTGCTCTGCCTCGCTTTCCTCTGGTGACAATTCTGGACAAATGTCTGCAGAGCTTTTTTTCCACTTCCGACAGTGCCCAGTCCAAATCCTCATGGTGATCAGATGTGTCCCTTGACAAAGAAGCAGACTGAGGCATGCTTGCCACCTCTCCTTCTCTGCGTCTGTTGAAGAAGATGGTCTGTGTTAAACACACCTTTGCAAGGTCTATCCAGGCCTTTGTAGAGGGACTTTCAGACAGTGTGGTGCTGCATTCTTTTTGCATTTCACAGAGAAACTGGTGCATTCTTTGCACATCCTCAGTAAAGGGCATTAGAGTGGGTGCATTCCACCTTGCTTCAACAATATTCCTTATTGCTGTTGCAGAAATCAATGTGTTCCACTTCTCATTGTGCACTTCTTGGAACTCAGATGCATGTTTTACAAGCTCTTGCTTTCAAGAGCCTGCTGACTTTTACCAAAGCATTTCCAAGTTTTGTTGCCAGTGATGGAATGGCAAATGTGTTGGTCCTGCTCTCATAGCCGCAAGTACTTTTGACAGCTTTGACCATGTCCCGATAATTCGCAGGATTAATGAAATCCTCCATCTTTTTTAATGGGGTATGTTTCCTGGCATTGTCCAGCCCTAGTTCACGCATTTTTTCACTGATGCACTGTTGACTTTTTAATGTCATTCCACATTTATTGAGCAAGTGCTGCCCATATTCAACAATGACATGGTCATTCTTAATAATTTCAGTGACAGGATGCCGATATGTGAAGGCACAGGCCCAGTGTATGCACATGAAGCCTGAACACGGTTCCTGCCAGGTTTTGTGTTGACTGGTCCAGGCTTGAGTCTACAAATTTGCATATGTCTCCATAGAACATTTTGTGTGAAAAGTCCTTGGCAATATGCACAGTGCATGAAATCTCTTCCTTGTGCTTCTTTTGATGGCCGTTTACGTGGGACAAGTTGTCCCTTTCCTGACTCCATTACAGTGGCATTATGGGCATAGTTGCCTTTGTTCCGGATATATTCTTGTAGTTTTTTCCTCTCTTTTGACCCTTTTGGAAAGCTGAAAGCTCTTGCCACACCTGCCTTATTTTGTGTGCATGTTCCAGATGTCTTGCAATTTTGGCATATGGTTTTCTGAAATATAAGCAATACTGTGTCTTGTCATAGATTCTCTTGCCATTTTTATTTTGGTGAGCACTAACTACTAGCCATTGGTCATTGGTGTCGTGACTTGAGCAGGGTTCTTCCTCTACAGTTAGGTCAGAGCAGGGTTCTTCCTCTGCAGTGAGGTCAGAGCAGGGTTCTTCCTCTGCAGTGAGGTCAGATACAAGGAAACTGGTGTCCAGTTCAGGTGTTGTGGTGTCACATCGATTGGGCATATCTGAGCCAGGGTTTAGAGGAGAAAGACAGGCGTTTCCTTGGGGTGACATCACTGTCCTCTGGACATACTCGTCATAATCTGGAACATACTCGTCTTCATGATCCCTCTTTCTTTCAGCTGTTGCTTCACCGGGAAATATTCCTGTCGCTTCCGTTGAACAGCTGCGGAGAAATCCTCAAATATCATGATTGTTGCGCCCGTTGTACACCAGGGTCTGGGCTTTCCTTGCCACCTGCATTATCCAGACTTTGTCTTGAAAGTTGTGGAGCTTTATGATAACAGCTCGGGGGCGCTGGTCAGGGGGAGGCCGGCGTGCGAGGGCGCGGTGGCAGCGGTCCAGTTTAACGGACCCACTTTTGAAGCTCGTTTTCAGAAGCTCCGGCAGCCAGGTCTTAAAGAAAGCAGCAGGGTTAGCACCCTCGCTACCCTCAGGAAGCCCGACAACCCGTATGTTGCACCGCCGGCTCCTGTTTTCTAAATCGTCGATCTTTTCCATGGCCGCCTCTAGCTTGCTCTCCACGTCGGAGAGCTTAGTGATGGGAATTGCAATGGCTTCCTCTGAGTTCGAGATGCGGTCTTCAGCCTCTGTAATCCGGGCATCCAGCGCAGTGATGTTAGACGAACAAGCCTCGAGTTTATTCAGAACCGGGTCGATCTTCTTATCAAAGGAAGCCTCCACACCTTTGAGCACTTCAGCCGTTATTCTTTCCACCAAGTTGTCTACGTCAACTTGACCCAGAAGCGGCCTCGTGTCGTCCGCCATGTTAGCTTGACTGCTAGATGGCGAGTTTGGTGGCTGAACTCCTGATACAGGGGATGTCGCGAGCAGATTGAGTATGCTCTGCCTGGAGGGCACTCTCCTAGTTCTAGGCATCAATTACTGCTCACTGAGACCTCCGTTTTCTGTAGTAAAATAGTCTGTAGGATACCGAGCTGCGGGAGCACAAACAATGAGCTGCTTACTCCGCCATTTGCCTCACGTGACCCCATAATGCAAGGATTTGATGTTGATTTTGTGTGATGGAGTTTTGTCACACTTGTTATACATGTCATTCAGTAAAATGTGGACTTTCACGCAAATGCCAAAACAATCAGCAGGACACTGCAGGGTTTTTATTAGAACACTGTTTATTTATTTGAACTTAAAATAAAAAAGAAATTAAAAAGGCAGGGTTAAAAAGGCCTCATCGCCGATGTCCCGTCCCGACCCCTCCTCCTCCTCTCCAGGCGTCTCTGGAACGGCAGCCATCTCTGCACACAGGTCAACCAAAATACAAACATATTAACAGAAAACCAACGTCATTATAGCGTTATTACTATAAACATTCAACTGCACCACCTCATCTTTTATACCCTCCTCCTTGTCTGCACACACATGGAAAAGAAATATAGATGACATGTGATAATTAGGAACCATGACAAACATTTTACCTACATACTTCATTTTTATTCACTAGAACCAACTGAACTGAAATTGAAGTCTACAGAAGCCCAATCAATTGCTGTTGTTTGTTAAATGTATCCTTGAGTGAAATAATGAGGATGGCTTTGATATAATACCCTATTAATTTAGTAAGAATAACAGCCACTGAGGAAAAACGGACCAGTGGTTAATTAACCTTAATTACTCATACAAATCACTCACTGACAAATAGTGTATATATGACACTGTCCCCAGCTCTATCCAGCCTCAAAACACATGAAAAAATTACTGTAAGAATATTTTATTTGACACATCACAACACAAGCACTTACCATCTGCCTCAAAGGCCTTAGTGGGCTTTAGGACCTCTACCTCCTGCTGCAGAGCCTTCACCTTGGTCTTCAGACCCTCCAGCTCCCGCTTCAAATAACGTTTTTTTTGGTCCACGGACCTCTTGGTGCAGGCCTGCCGCACCAAGAGGTCATGTGACCTGGACACTCCTGGCGACACTCCTGGGGGTCATTGCAAGCATACTGGAATATAAAAAACAGACAACCCATGTAAAAATGATAGAACAAGCATTTTAGACGAATATGTTGGTTTTTGAGATATGGTTCTATCTATTTATGTTTCTATCCTTAAAACCATCCATCTTCAACAAAAAACACTTACGCTAAGCAGCTGGAGCTGCTGCTTTATAGCCTCAACCTCTGGGTCAGTTGTGCCCGGAAACTTGAGAGGACTTGCCATTATCTGATAATCAGGAGAAAAAAACACAATAAATCAATAATACATAATATTCACATATACATGATACACACACATAACTTCAAATGAAATAATGGAGAATGAAGAAGTTAATGCAGCCCACATAACTTGGCTCCTGATGCTCACTCAGTGTTGTTGTGTACTGTATTTGTATCTAATGTTTGTGATAACTGTTTGATGTTGCAACTTCTCTGTCATTATGCTGACTTTTTGGCCAGGTCTCTCTGGAAAAAGACATTTTTAATCTCTATGAGGCTTTTTACCTGGTTACATGAGAGTGTAAAAAGGCTGTATGCATATTTAGTTTACTTCTCTAGCTGCTAATTAACACTACCTAAATGTTACATCTGCTGTGCTAAATGCTAATCAGCCCAGACTCTGCTAAAGAGAAAAACACTACACATTTTTTTGCCCGTTCTACACGTCTTATGGACGCACCATTTTGCAGAGGCCTGCAACCGCTCTAACGGCGGGCAGAAATCCTCGAGTAAAAACCTTATTTATACAGTGTATGGTAAAAACGCATTAATTACAACACCAAATTGTACAAGCAAAAACCTTCTCAAATAGTTCCAGCTCCAAAGCCAGACACACAACACTAACTGCAAAAAACATTATGGAAATACACCGGGACTAATTCCACATATTGACTTACTTTGTCGAGCGTGCGTGGAGAATGAAAATTGCAGCCGTTAACAAGCTAAAAACAATGCATGCGCAGTAACAGGAAAAACAAAACCGAAAGTTTTCAAAATAAAACTAATCTCTTGAATTTCACTAGTAATCACGTTTACCACATGCTTCAATTGTTAATAATTTGCTATATATTAAATTAACTTTATACCTTTAGCATTAAACAGAAAAGCAATAACATTAACCACAAATTAATGAGTGAAAATGTTTTAATTATAATGCTGTAATATTGCAAAGACCACAAACAAACAAATCCTTTTTCATTTCATTTTATATTGACCACACATTTAAGATAATAAAATAACTCAAAAATGAAAACATGCATATGACATAATATCAATGAAGCTCAACACATAAGCAAGAACAGCTGTTACACAATTTCAATTATTCTGCCGTGCCAAGGGATAAAGTAGGCTCCATACCTCATTGATCAAATCTGTTACATTCTAAACATCAAAATTTCGCTGAACTGTCTGTTCATAAACAACCTTAATAAAAATATTTTTAATCTTTAAATAACAATTCAACTGAAAGTAAATAATATGATACAGGACAAAAAATATTCTATTAACAATGCGAAATTAATTTAAACAAAGACAAAATAAATATATTAAAAAGACGATGATGTTTCCTAATGGCGGTCTGATAATTACACAATTATTTTTTTTTTCCCTCACACAAAGACGTGTTAATAAACATTTCCTTTGTAAAATGTAAATTCAAACTGTAATATTAATTAATAAATAAATGCAGGCTGTTTAAAATGCACTTCATCTTAAAATGAAGCGTAGAAGAAGTCCTCTTCTTCTACACACTGTATATAAACAGACTGTATATATACAGTGTGTAGAAGAAGAGGCATGTATACGCACCTCTCTTGTGGCCTCAACGTCATTCATTCTCGCAAATATGCTCAAATGGCTGAAATCAGGGAAAGTTAGTGAGAAGTGAAAAAAGTGAAAGTTAGTGATGAAAAAGGAGAGGAACCAAGAGAGAGTGAGGAATCGGAGGCAACAGAGGAGAGAATTGTAACAGCTCCGGGAGAAGACAAGGAGCGTGAGCCAGAAAATGATGCACGGGAGGAAAACGTGAAGGAGGGAAGAAGATAGCAACAAGGCAAAAGAGGTGGAGAGGATGAACACCAGACAGGAAAAAAAAGAAGGAAATATGATGAAAATTATCTGGGTCTGGGCTTCACTTGGATTGGTGATACAGACTGCCCGAAGCCGCAGTGTGTGCTTTGTAGTGAGGTTCTAGCAAAAAGCTGCCTGAAGCCTTCCTATCTACGTCGCCACCTTCACACAAAGCACGCCAATGTAATTCAAAAGCCCCTTACATTTTTTAAATCAAAATTGGAGGAGTTACAAAGCAGCCAAAAACAACTGCAGTTTCATTCACATGTTGGGTCTACAAAAGACGCATTACGGGCTTCATATCTTGTCAGCTACAGAAAGCGAGAAAGGGGCTGCCTCACACAATCGCCGAAGACGTGTGCTTGCCAGCTGCCAAAGAGATGGTGGGATGTATGATCGGAGTGAAGGAAGCAACAAAGTTAGACATGATTCCAGTATCCAATAACACTGTGTCGCGCCGCATCGATAGAATGTCTGAAGACGTCCTGGCTACATTAGTCCGCTGTGTGAGAGACAGCGAGTTGTTCTCTCTGCAAGTAGACGAGTCTACAGATGTGGCAAATCTGGCCAATCTTCTGGTTTATGTCTGTTACCTTTTTGAAGGCACGGTACAAGAAGATTTTTTGTTCTGTCGGCCCCTTGCTACCCGAACAACAGGAGAGGAGATCTTCAGTTTAATTGATGTGTTTATGAGGACCAACAGGATCGACTGGGCACGCTGCGTGGGTATTTGCACCGATGGGGCAAAATCGATGACGGGGAAGCACACAGGGCTGATATCCATATCAGGAAAGTGTGTCCATCCATTCACTGGTTACACTGCAGTGTTCACAGGGAGGCCTTGGCAGCTAAAAACATGCCAGCTGATCTTCTTTCAGTCCTGAATGATGCCGTGAAACTGGTAAACCTCATTAAAGCTCGCCCGCTAAATTCAAGACTGTTCACACTCTTATGCAATGAGATGGGCAGTGAACACAAAGCATTGCTGCTGCACACTGAAGTGCGCTGGTTGTCCCCCGGCAAGTTTTTTGAGGACAACCCGTTTCATTTGGCTTTCAGTCTGCATGACGAAGACTTCCTGAAGAGGCTCGCCTATCTGGCGGACATATTTTCTGCTCTGAATGAGCTGAATCTAAGTCTGCAGGGAGTCAGTGTTACGGTGTTCAACACACAAGACAAGATCGAAGCTATGGTGAAGAAGCTACGGTTCTGGGCGAGCTGCGTGAGTGGGAACACACTCCTGTGTTTCCCTACGCTCCACCAGTTCTTGGGAGAAAATGACGTGCACCTGGGTGAGCAGGTGAAAACTCTCATAGTTGAACACCTCGACCAACTCGCGGAGCAGCTACGGAAATACTTCCCACCTATAGGTGCATCTCTAGCGTGGATTCGCAACCCTCCCGGTCCCGCAGCTGTCATTTCACCAGCAGGAACAGCTGATCGAGCTGTCATCTGATGGAGCGATGCAGTTGCAGTTCAAACGAAGGCCACTTGTGGATTTTTGGACAGTCAATGCCATCATACACAGTCCTGGCAAAGCAGGCCTTGAGAGTGTTGATGCCCTTCGCAACAATGTATCTATGCGAGGCTGGTTTCTCTGCTCTGACAGCAGAGAAAACGAAACATTTGAAAGATTTGAGGCTTAAACTGTCAATTGCGCCAAACATCGGAGAGCTTTGTGCCAAGATGCAGGCCCACCCGTTGCATTAATATGTGTAAGTATTTGGCCAAATGGTATTGACATTATTGCTACAAATATACTGGAAATACTCACACACCCCTCCCTGTTTCCTCTCTCTCTCTCTCTCTCTCTCTCTCTCTCTCTCTCTCTCTCTCTCTCTCTCTCTCTCTCTCTGCAGGCTGAGCCACCTGCGCTGCACTTCGCTGAGGAAAATCCTCAGGATAGTGTTGTTTTTTTAATCTGTTCCTGAGCCATGCTCTTGTTATTTATGTTGTGTGTAACTTTATTGCAATTTAATTCAAATTACTGGTGTTCTAATTTTATTTTTATAACCTGTGTTATGATGACGGAGTTGTGTCAGTTCCACTGTCATTTACACTTGCTGCAATTTTTGTTCAATGCGGCTCAAAACATTAAAACAATTGATCTGCTTTCTGCCTCTGATCCTGAGCCTGTCATCATCCTCTTAAAAGTGGAAGCTTGCACATAACTTTGTTGCATTATATTGAAACTGTGTTTCAGATTAATCTAAATGCAAGACCGCATTGTTGTGATCGTGATTATTTTTATTATATGTGTGTTCCGGTCATTTGAGCATGATTAAACATGCCGCCTTTAATATTTCTATAAAAAAGCTTGTTGTGTTGTTTTTTTTGTTTTTTTGAAGGTGTGGGGGATTGGGGGTGCGTCAACCTGGTTGGGACATAGAAGGGGGTGCGCGGCTAAAAAAGTTTGGGAACCGCTGTCCTAGACTGTTGTATCTGCACAAATTTAGACAAAAATACAAACAGAGACAGACAGCAACATTAGTATTAACACTGTGTGTGTTTACTAATGGTTGTCATTTTTCATCTCTTTCTCCTCCCATCCTCTATCCTCCACATGTATCAATGTAATAGAATACTAAGAACGCATATATGAAATGGACAGCAATTACAAATGTCATCTGAACAAAACCGGTTGTCATGGAGACATGTATCGTGCATTTGTCAAAAACACTTTTCAGAGGTGGTGGCCGACAATAGCTGTACCCAGCGTGGCCAGCTCCCCCATTTCGTTCAAAACACGAAGTGTTGCATATCTCCACATTGGTGTGTCTGAATGACATGAAACTCAGGTTACTACTTCCCCATGAGCCCCTGAGGCTCTCTGCAAAATTTTGGGCGATGACCACTTGGTGGCGCTCTTTAAATTGAAGTATTTTATATCTCCAAATCGGTTGGTCGGAACACAAAACTTGGTATACATATTGTCAGTGCCCTCCTGAGGATAACCCTTGAAGGTTTTATTGATCGGCCCCTAGGTGGCGCTCTGGTGGCAGTTTAATTTAATAAGTGCCACTGTGCCCAGACCATAAGACTTAAGGCAATGAAATTCATAGGGGTGGTATAGACTGGTCCCTGTAACGCACAAACCCCGACGGCAGCATGCCCCGACATGCGTGTACTGCGAGGGCCCATTCAGTACTGCGCGCAGTCCTAGTTTCCTTTTATTATTGTTTTTTAGTGAACTTGTTAAAGAGTATTACTAAAAAGAATTCTCTGGGGTCAAATGATCCAAATTGAATAAAATTGTTACAATGAAGAGAAACAGTTTGAAAATGTTGTTTAAGATGCTGTTAAAGATGTACTTAAATGTACTTTATTCATGCACATTTTCCCTGTAAAGCCGTGCATGTTAAAAATAAACTTTTTTTCTACTTCAAGTATGTTCTAATTATTTTTTATGTTTACTTAAAAGTAATTTGAAATTCAAATTAATTATAAAAAAATATATACTTTCTGTGTACTGTTGAAGTGTACTTTAAAGAAGTACATCTAGCATACTTTCTGCACACATAATTAGTGTACTCACAGTATATTATTTTCGATGTGCTAACAATGTACTTAGTATACTAATGATATATCATTAGTGCTACTTTAGACATACTAAAGTACAACTTAGTGTACTTATCTGTACTATTTTGAGACACCATTAAGATGAACTATAATATACTTAAATACAACTTTTTAATTTTTTATTAAATTTTTGTAAATATGTTTTAAATGCAATGGCAACACATGATTCAATTAAAAATACATTTCCAGTGTATTCTAAATGTATTAATAGTAATCTGAAAAGTGGATTAAAGTATACTTTAAATCGAAATAAAGAACATTATAAATAAGTATAGTATTAGTAGAGAAAATTGTACTTAAGTTGATCTTAATGGTGTCTAAAAATAGCACAGTCAAGTACACTAAGTTGTATTTTAGTATATCGTAAGTAGCATTAATGATATATCATTGGTATACTAAGTATGTTTTTAGTACTCGAAAATCACACTTTGGGTACAATAATGTAGTAGTGTGCTTAAATTTAGTATGTTAAAGTGTACCTTTTTTTCATCCATAGCAACTGCAACTTTTTTTGGCTTCCTTGCATGTATAATGGATCCTGATAGCATAATAATTTAACAGAAATATACATAATTTTCTCATTTGCCAATTCAGCAATAGTAACCAGGTTCCATAGCAACTGTGTGCATCCTTTGTTTATTTTTTTGGCTTCCTTGCATTTATAATGGTTTGAAATAATGACATTCATACCTTTTTGTCAAAGGATAGCAAAGATTTGATTTGATGGACTGTTCTACTCAAACTAAATTTTTATACTTAATGGCTGTTCCCTTGCATCTCAAGTTTTAAAGAAGAGTACAACCAGATATGCATGTTAAGATGTGCATGTTGACATGTTGAGAAGACCAAATCTTATTCTATTTTACACACAAGTTTTATTTCTTGTAAATGTGTGTATTTGTAATGTGTAAAACGCATACTTTTCTGGCTGCTGACTTCGAGTGCCTATAATATTTTATAGATAATTTTTCTGTTTTTAAGTTTTCTCTTAAGTGAATCAGTTCAGTGAATTCTAGTCCTATATTATAGAGAATGTAATTTTATTCATGGTGATACATCAGTTTTAAAAAATGTGAAAAAATATTGTATATGTAAGTAAGGAATACTTTGGCTTGTGACTAAAGAAAATATATTGTTTATGGTATAATTAAAAAATTTGTTTGTACTGAATCAGAGATTTAACTTGAGAAAAATTGAAAAAATTGCGTGTAACAGAATTACAGTAATTTGATTAGTTTATTCCAAAGTAAAATTTATAATTGGATGTAATGGTAAATATTAGGTTTTCCCAAATTAAGAAAATAAGTTGTAAAAGAGAAAAAAAAAAAAAATAGTTTATGGTCTTTGTAATGAATAATGTTTTTACTTTGAATGAAAGCTAATTTTTTGCTTTGTCTTAAAATACAAAAATGTATTTACATTAAATCAAAATTTACATTTTCAACCAAATCATAAATTTAATTTGTGAAAAACTTTTTAAGTTGATCCAAAGTATCACTTTTTTCAGTGTAGGTTGCTGCATAAAGAAATACTTGAAAAGGAATGCTTGTTGTAGGTGTGCTCCCTGTATATAATATAGTATCATAACATTACTAGTATAAATTGTTTGAAATCTCTAAAGAATCTCATCATAGTGTACACACACCAGCTGTGGGACTGTGAGAAAGGATGTATTTCAATCTCTGTGTGTCTTGTACATATGGAAAATTGACAATAAAGTTGACTTTGAGCTTTTGGACAAAGGGAGTTCCAGTTGCCTAGCAACGTTTGCTCAGCTCCAGTGGCTGTTTGGGGTGGGGCTTAAAACTGTTCCATTAGTGTGATGTCATGTTCTTGGTGATGTCATGTTCTAGAATATCTTCCACTGCTTTGATCCTGCATTGATGATGTTGATGATGTCATATTTTATGTCACATGTCAACATATTCTCTTCCAGGAATGTTTGCATATTGATCCCATCAGATATCTGATTAATTTATTTCCTTCCTGCCCAAACTCAAGTCTGAGAAAAATTCTGCTAGCTTCACTACCAGGTCAGTGAAACCTTCACAACACACAAAACATATTTCATCAAAACGATAGAGCAGCATTTGCTATGGCTGAACAAGGAACATCGCAGACAGAGGAGGTGTCTGGAGTTACAGTGGCAACACTCCGACATCCAGTTGAATCCTTTTTTCAAAGGATGACATTGGAACAGTGGGAGATGGTTAAATCTGGCACTCCTGACAATACGATTAAAATTATGTTGGCGGAGCTGTGCTTAGAAATAATAACAGCCATGACAGAAGCCTTGGTGACTGCTATGAGAGGCTCTGCTGTAGAGCAGGTTGATGAGACCAGACTGAGAGAGACACTTGCAAAGACGTTTTCTGAGGTTCTTAGCGTTGAGACATCAGTCGAAGACTTAAAATGGTTCACAGGCCCCGTCGTTGGAGAGGTTGTACAAAGTTTAGACTCTACCCTCTTCACTCTTTTGCCCAGCACAGATCCGGTAGAAATTCCGTATGTCATTGCGCCTCGCAGACTCAATTCGATTGTGAATCGTGCCTGCAAAATGTTGAAGACATTTGCCGGTCAGATGAAAAACTTCTGCTCTGCCAAACCACGTAAGCAGAAGGAGGAAAAAAGTCCCAACCCCTCCCAGAAGACAGAAGTTACGGAGGTTACAGAAACTGGTGAATCCTCGGTCATATCAATTTCATTACTCAGTCAGTATAAAGACTCATTACTCAGTCAGAATGAAGACTCATCATACGAAGGGGACGACGAGGAGGCCTCATCACAACAGTCAGTGATTGAGACTTTACAAGAGGTAATCAAGATGGAGGTAAATGAGATCCTTGAACCTCTTCTTGATCAAGTGGCAGACCAGTATGATCTTCTGCAAACCGAACACTCACAGGAGATTGTGAGTGTTTCACGAGACATAGCTAAGCTAATTTCTAAAGAAATTAAGAGCTTAGAGGAGGTAACTGCCGCTGGCTCCAGTCCAGAATTGGAAGAGAAAAGCAGGACTGAGTCAAAGGAAGGAGCAGAGAGAAAAATGAAGACCTTTTTTGCAAAGCGGTTTGCCAAGGTGTCGATCTATCGCATGGTGAACCACTTGAAGGCCAAATTCCACAAGGACCATGTATATGAAGACAGGCATTCAGTGCAGTCACTCATCGCTGGTGTTGACTCCTTGTTACATAAAGTGGACTCTGAAAAACCAGAGAGTAGAAAGGAGGTGTTAGAGAGCTTCAAAAAAGTTTCCAGTGGTGAAGACGAGACTTTTACACAGGAACTCTGTGACACCCTGTACTGTCACATCAGCAGTGGCATGCTAGAAAATGATGGTGGCATCGAAGACTTGGAGAGGGAGACGAGAGAAGACCTACCAGAACCAGTGGACGTTCCTGAGTCAAGTACTCACATTTATTCTTACATCAAGAACAAGGTGTGGAGCTTCCTTGGGCTAATGGGCTGGTGGGTAAATACTCAGGTCAACAGCCACAGTGAAAGGGTAGCTGAAACCCTGATAGAAAATGGCCTAACACGCTCACCTTTTGGCACCAGTGGGAGCGTGCATTCAACTGTTGACAGCCACAGTGAAAAGGTAGCTGAAACTCTGGCAGAAGATGTTTCAACACGCTCACGCTCTGGCACCAGAGTGAGCGTACATTCATCTGTCAAGAGCCACAGTGAAAAAGTAGCTGAAACTCTGGCAGAAGATGGCCCAACACGCTCACCCTTTGGCACCAGAGTGAGCGTACATTCATCTGTCGAGAGCCACAGGAAATCACTAACTGAAACTCTGGCAGAAGATGGCCCAACACGCTCACCCTTTGGCACCAGAGTGAGCGTACATTCATCTGTCGAGAGCCACAGGAAATCAGTAGCTGAAACTCTGGCAGAAGATGGCCCAACACGCTCACCCTTTGGCACCAGAGTGAGCGTACATTCATCTGTCGAGAGTCACAGGAAATCACTAACTGAAACTCTGGCAGAAGATGGCCCAACACGCTCACCCTTTGGCACCAGAGTGAGCGTACATTCATCTGTCGAGAGCCACAGGAAATCAGTAGCTAAAACTCTGGCAGAAGATGGCCTAACACGCTCACGCTCTGGCACCAGAGTGAGCGTACATTCAGCTGTCAGGAGCCACAGTGAAAGAGCAGCTGAAACTCCAACACGATCACCCTTTCGCACCAGCGTGAGGATGCAGTCAGCTGAGCCAGTCTGTGAGAAGACACAGGATGAGGCCGAGCAGGAACAGGAAGAAGAAAGGAAGAGAAGACGTGAAGAAAAAAACAAACAGCACCTTAGGATTTTCTTGGCGAGGCTGATTTCACAGGTGATCAAGAAAATGAACGTGGTATGGAATTTCACAGACCCAGAGGCCATCTGTGAACGTCTGCTGGAAAGGACATTGGTCGAAATTGAGTGTGTGGACTTTGAAGCCACCTCAAAGACTTTTAAAAACTTTGAAAATACCATGTTTAAAGACCTGTGTAAGAAGTGGGGCTGTGTAGACAATGTTCTGGTCTCCTTGGATACCGCAGAACCAGCCATTGATAAGTACATTGCCTGCTGCATCAGAGATCACCTGATGGTCAGAATCAGATGGTCCAAAAGGCTCAATGCCGCTGCCAGGTTCTTTTCGCCCCTATGCGGAGGCCTCTACTCGTGTCTCTGGTGTACTTTCAAGTAAGTGAAGTGTGGGATGTTTTTTTACGTGGGGTTTTCGCCAGGAGCTCAGGTTTTCCAGCATTTAGTGAAGGATCAACTTATTCACTAACATGAAAAAAACCTTTAAGTTGTAACATCTACAGAGAAGAAATGGAGTCGGTTTTGTCAAGTGACGTGGGGTTTTCGCCAGGAGCTCAGGTTTGCCCGCATTTAGTGAAGGAACAATTGATTTCGCTAACATGAAAAAAACCTTTACGTTGTAACATCTGAGGAGAAGAAATGGAGTCGGTTTTGTCACGTGACATGGGGTTTTCGCCAGGAGCTCAGGTTTGCCCGCATTTAGTGAAGGAACAACTGATTTCGCTAACATGAAAAAAAACCTTAACGTTGTAACATCTGAGGAGAAGAAATGGAGTCGGTTTTGTCACGTGACATGGGGTTTTCGCCAGGAGCTCAGGTTTGCCCGCATTTAGTGAAGGAACAACTGATTTCGCTAACATGAAAAAAAAAACCTTTACGTTGTAACATCTGAGAAGAAATGGAGTCGGTTTTGTCACGTGACGTGGGGTTTTCGCCAGGTGCTCTGGTTTGCCTGCATTTAGTGAAGGAACAACCGATTCACTAACATGAAAAAAAATCTTTAAGTTGTAATGTCTGAGGAGTAGAAATAGGTTTAGTGTTATTAAGTGTCATATTTACTGAAATGTCTTCATGTGCTAGTTTATATGTTTTAAGTATTTCATAATTTCTTCCCAAATAATAGTTTTTTTTCATATAATAATAACTAGGGGGATGGGGCTTTGGAGTTGATTAGAATCTCGAATATGTCAAAGATTAGCAACAAAATTGATTTGATTGAAATACTATTTTCATGTAGTCCCAGATACTCCCTCTGTCGTGTGTATGTGTGTGTGTGTGTGTGTGTGTGGCTAGCAGGTCCTGCACCATGCCACCTGGTGCTTTCTACCAATGCAGCTGTTACACTTGGTGGAGGTGATACACCTGTGCACAACCAGCACACACCCCTACTTGTGGTCTACTGGGGGCAGCAGTGGCCATGATGGCGTCAATGTTTTTTGCAAGGGCAGAAACAGTGGTCTGTAACCCCACCACCATGGCAGCAGCAGCAGCTGCTGTACATGGGGGTTTACACACCACATCCCCTGGTAGTCACAAAGCTCCAAAAACCATCGACACCTCCAGGGCCACTGCTGCCACCGGCTTGACCACAGGAATAGGTTTAGTGCACCACCTTACTTCTCCTCAAACGGGTCCACAGTTCACATCAGAGCACAGACACACACAGACACATACACACAGACACAAACACACACACACACACACACACACAGACACACACAGACACACACACACACACACACACAGAGACACAGACACACACACACACATATCCCCTGCTGGTCACAGAGCTCCATAATGTGATTGTGATTCCTGTGGTTGGTAGGCAGTGGTGCGGTGGAGTTTAACTCCCAGGCTCTATACAACTGTGTCTCAGAGCTCTGAGGTGAACTGTGGACCCGTCTGAGGAGAAGTAAGAAGGGCAACCAAATTGAGCAACCCACGCCCAAGGGCAAACTAAACTAACAAACTAACTATAAAACAAAACCTAAGTAACTCTGCCAGAGTGTCCTTTTTGGACACTTTTGCCGGTCCCAAGCCCGGATAAAGGAGGAGGGTTGGATTTGTTCCATTAGCTTCTTTCCTTACTGAGGAGTTGGTAACACTGCTCTCTCTGTTAACTTTGTATTGAATGAAGGAGCCTCCTCGTCAGTTCTGTTCGTTAGCAAACAACAGAAAAATGTCTAAAAGCTGCTGTGTGGTGAAATGTAGCTACTAGTGCTTTTTTTCAAGTCCAAGAACAACATTTAACCTGATTCTCATGTATTTCTGCTTGACAGCTCATTGCTACGTTTACTGATATAGTTTTAAAGCTATTGTTATCCAATTTTTCCTCTCTAAACATCCTAAAAATCACATATTTAGTCACATCAATTGGGATACCCCTTTTCAATTGCAGAGGGCGGCGTAATTGACTTTTGATTTGTGGTGTTACGCAAACGTCACGGATACATCCCTGCTAGAGCGCATTTTAACCCCGCCCCCCAGTGGAGGGTAAACACCAGAAAAAGCTGCAAAATTTGCAACTAAATTGCTAAGTTGGCACCTTGAAAATATGCCGAAATGTTATCCCCTTCAAGTCCACACTGCAAATTAATCGCGCACACACAAAACCGCCTCTGGCTGATCCAGGGTGGGAAATTTTTCTTTGTTTAAAATAAGACACTGCACTAAAATGTATCACTACACTATAATAAATTACTGCATGTCTCACACAGCCTCAGTCACTTACTCACCTCATCCACTGTGTGTGTGCTTCTCTGTGACATAAGCTAAACATAATTCATCATGTCTCAGTCTAAACTGTACACTCAAAAATACAGAAAGGAGTGGGAATCAAACCCTCAATTCAATGGCTGGTTGAAGCCGTTTCACTCTGCCTGTATTGTAAGGCTGATTTCTACGCCAAACTTAGTGGTGTAAAAACCACATGACAACTCAAAAACACACTCAAAAGGCAAAGCCTTACAACAGTTCCACCCAAGACAAGCCGCCATTTATAGTTTAAAAAATTGACTCTGCAAAGAAGGCTGAGGCCAACATGGTTTTGGCTATCACTGAACACTTAGTATGTTTACATGACACAAAAAAATGAATTATCGCAGTAGTTGGTCACATAAGATGATCGCAGTAGTTGGTCACATTAGACGCTTGCAGTAGCCGGTCACATTAGACGATCGCCGTAGCCGGTCACATTAGAGGATGTGCCCATGTAGTTTGATTAAACTATTTCAGTTCTTTATTTCTTCGTATTCATCACAGCAAAAAACTTGCACTGCATTGATCAAACCTGCTAACATAAAATAGGAAATGTCTGGTCTTGGGTGTCCAGTCCTCACTTTTATTGTGGGAATTTGAAACAAAGGCTATTTTATATCTTATCTTTATATCTGCCCAAAAATGTTTGAGGAATTCCGATGTTAAACCATCAATCCCTGGTGATTTACCATTTTTCATTTGTTTTAATGCATTTTCAACCTCTATTACAGTTAGTTCTTCCTCAAGTATATGTTTGTCTTCTACATCCAGTTTGTTTGTTTTTTGTCTTCATCGTTTTTTTTTTGTTTTTTTTTTTCAGACAAAATGTCACAATCTGATTTATTAGATTTTGATTTGTATAAATTACAATAGAAAAGACAGATTTCATCCTGGACTAATTTCTGATCTTCAATTATGATATCTCTTCAGTTATAATATCATTTGTCATAAGTTTACTTATTTTTTTTCTTAGTCTGTCTTTATTTTTCAAGTCCAAAGGAATACGTTGATCTTTTTTCACCCTTTTCAATCCATCTAGCTCTTGATCGAATATAAGCTCCAACACAAGAAGGCAGAAGGAGAAACAAATCATATCAAAAATTACAGTAGGAAAAATTATCAGAAAGTAAAGGCCCCAGGGCTTTGCAGAGAAAACTTGGATTCTCACAGAGGCACCGCAGGATTCCAGAGAGCAGAAACTTTTTTGAAATATGCAGACGCCCTGCAAACACCTTTGCAACAACATTGAAATCTAAGGTCAAAGACTTCTTCACACGGGATGATGTGAGTCGGGTCACGACAGAGAGGAAACAAACACTCACCAGGAATAAAGTGAAGAAGCAGAAACGATTTCTGGTTGATTCAATGAAAAACCTACATCAAAAACGTCTTGCTGAGAACAGCTGTAAACTATCCTACTCCCTATTCTGTCAGATGAGACCGTTTTGGGTGGTCCATCCTACTGTGTCCGATCCCAACACCTGCCTCTGCAAGATTCATGAAAATCTTAAATTTGTAGCTGAGAAACTATACTATTTGAAGCTGATTGAAACATCAGATCTGGAGACCCTGACAAAAAAATAGCATGCAACATCTTGAGCAAGGCATGTATGTATGATGAGTGTAGCGAGTGAAAAGACAAGACTGTTCAGCTTGCAAATTATGACGGCACAGCTACTCTGGATCCACATCCACACCGTGTGTGTGTCAGTGTGGCTAACAAGTTGTTGTGAGGTGTCTGGACCTCCTGCCTGCCTCTCCCATTCCTTTGTGAGGACTGTGATATTATGTGTGTGTAGTATATTCTGGCAAATAATATAGTATATTCTCTAACATATTGCACTTGGGATTAGATGAAACCTTATTACAAAGACATAGTTAAACCACAACACATAATGTCAAGTTTCACATCTACTATAGCAGCACCTAGACTCATGCAGAATCCCTGATACCATAGAGTTTAATAGCTGTGCAAAGGCAGAACAGCAGGCTCTCCAGAAAGTGGTAAAGACAGCAGGGAAGATTGGGACACAACTACTGGACAGGAATTCCGTATGCAGTTTTAATGTCCCAGTGATCACTGGAAGGCTCTATCTATATTGGCTCTATCCTTTTAAATTTATATAGTGTCTGGTCTTGTTAGGCTGAAATAACTGCCAAGTTACATGATTTGTCTATAAGGACTTTGCTTTACTCAGTCAACACGTAACATGAGACAGACTGTCAGAGAATCAGACACTATCTACATTTAAGTCCAGACTTAAAACCTTTGTCTAGACAGAACTTTTAGTTAGGGCTGGTTCAGGTAGCCCTCAACTATTAGAACTACGCTGCTATAGGCTGCTACATGGAGCCCTGTCCTCTCCTCTTGCACATTTTGAACTATCATTATCTGTTGCCCTTTGTATTTTGGACTTGATGTCTCTCAACTGAGTTTTCCACAGATCTCAGCTCCATCCCTCTACACCAGAGGTGGGTAGTAATGTGCTACATTTACTCCGTTACAAATACTTGAGTAACTTTTTGGATAAATTGTAATTTTAGGAGTAGTTTTTTTGGACCTTACTTTTACTTGAGTATATATTTGAAGAAGGAACGGTACTTTTACGCCGTTCTATTTGGCTACGGGATGGTAGTTACTTTTTTTTTTTTTTTATCTTTTTTTTTTTTTATTACATGCGAGATCTATTTCTACGTCTTCAGCTTTCAACCAATAAAAAACATTAGAAAATTATCTTGCCAATCAAATGCAGCTACTTGGGTCAGATGACAAGTGTTGTCATGTTGGTCATAGCCATAGCAACAGTGAACGCGCACTTTTTAAAGGCTCCGGTTCCGCGCCGAACAAGTGTCCGTGGCTATTTTCACAGGAGCAGAACACGAATATTTTACGGAGAAAATGGAAGAACCCACTGAGCAACAACCACACCCCTGGCCTCACATACTAAGTATGTTTGAGTTTAGAGGTCCAAAAGAAAACAGCTACACAATGCGCTGCCTTCTTCGTGCCCCCAAACACGTCGAGATCTCAGCCTACATGAACTCGACGTCAAACCTGAGAAAGCACAAAGCTCAAACACACACACACAAACACGACACAAGTTTAATCATTAGTTTAGGCTGTGGATAAGCTAGCTAACGGTACACACGACACAAGTTTAAACATTAGTTTAGGCTGTGTGGATAAGCTAGCTAACGGTAGCACTGTTACATGCCCCACAGCATTTCCATCAAGGTGTCCGCGGATCCCTAAAACGTATTAAAAAGATTTAAATTCATTAGAAATGTTATATGCTGGTCTTAAATAGCCTACATTAAGGTCTTAAATTTGTCCGGGCAGGACTATTCAATGTCATATATATTTTTCTTCCGGGACTTTTCGAGAAGGAGATGTAAAGAGGCTACTTTCTTACTAGCTGCTGCTATAGAAGTCCGACACTACGCTAGAGTCAGTACCTATTTCTTTATATGTCCATGATCCGTACGGCCATGTGTGGCTGTGATCCGCATTTAAACGTAGAAGAATGTGCCCCTGCCTCCGAATTTGAAGTCGGTCGCGGGAAAGCAATAAATGAGAGAACAGCAGCCCTGCTATTATAAATTCAGTGAGAGGTGGAGGCAGGACAACAAATTGCTTTAGTCACCCCGCGACCGCAACCACACACTGCTGCTACTTGTAGGTGAGCAACCAGCCGCCCGCAGTCTGATGATGTAGGTAGGCTAAGGCTATTGACGCAAAACACGCAACACATTTATTGTGTTTAGTTAAAATGCTTATTTATCTATATATTTTAGTTAATAGCTGCTCATCCGACGGTCATTCAGGTCGCGTTGACGGAGTGAGATGCGAGTCTCTGCTCCTCTCTGTCTGTCGCTTCCTGTCTCTCCACTGCACTGTATGCTGCAGCTAACACATATTTTCTTTATTGATTAAACTGTTCTTGTTACTCGATTATTCAGAAAAGTAAACCAATTGAAACAGCTCTATCACAGGTTGAAGGTTTGAATGACTGGGGTTTCAGATTAACTTTACAGTGATCTCTTCTATTTGATGGTAAATGCAGGGGGACATCGGTTCATGAATGAGGCCCATTCTTAAGAACAAATTTGTTCTTAAGTCCTACTTACGAAGATTTTACAAAGATTGTGGCATTCATGAATTTTTTTCTTAACCAGGATTTTTCTTAGGTAAGAACAAATCCTACGAACACTCAGGAGTACTCTTAAGCACATTTCAGTGCTGACATGTTGGCATGGTTGTGTTGTCTTCTTTTGTTAAGTTCAATAAAATACATTACAATGACATTTACGTCATATTTATGTATTTATTCATTCATTTAAATTTTTTTCATTTTACATTTTAAGTAAATTAAATGTGTCAAAGCTTTAACATGAATCAAGTAAATTGGAAATCATGCCGTCCATTAGTGATACCACCCTATTTATAGGTGGCATTTCTCCACGAACTACAAAACAATGGCATATATATTGCTGCTGCAGGAGGGCTCTGTCCGTTCTGGTTCTGTTGCAAGTTGGCTCTGTGGGACTTCATCTGTGATAAAAAAAGAAATAAAATCAAGCCAAGGTTGCAACCCCTCAGTCCACAACCTCTGGACACAAACTCGCCACGGGCCTCTGCCTACACACGCAAAGTGTGCGCGCAAAGGCGCTCTTCCCATTACGCACATAACAACACCGGCCAACACACAACCACACAAAATAACATTTTAAATAGTCATTTTAGGTCTGTTTTGTTTGGCACCTGCCATGTACAGGACGATACATATATTATGGGAGAGACAGAACGCTCAAATAGCCAGCCCTTGTAGTATTAATTAAAATATAGGTAACAAAAACTATCAATCAGCGCATCCAGAGTGTCCCATTAATACTCTCTCTCCCTCGCGCTGGCCGGCGCACAAAGACGCACTTACACACACAAATACAGGCACATGCCATGGAGGAGTCATGTTGTAATGGTAATAAAAAAATGCACTAAATCGTAGTAGGTAGGCTGAGTAGGCTACTCAGATACCGGCTACAGTCCTAGAAACTACTCACATAAACCACCGGCTTTTTACTGGCCTTTGAGGAGAAGTCCTTGATAAAGTAATCACAGTCCAACTCTCTGACCAGTTTGGCCTCTTCGGCCAGTTACATATTGTGGTTTCAAGGTATTATGCCAGAAAATAAATAGTTTGTGTTGTTGCAACCTGCACTAAGGCTGCTAATTTTTTTTTTTTTTTTTTACCTGTGCTCCAACGGATTTACGCTATGCTTTAGACATTCCGTTGATGTTTCCTCTGTGTGACGCGAACAATTCAGCGGCTTAAGAACACGTTGATGAATCTGGCGTAGGGTCTTCTTAGAAATCTTCTTAAGAAGGACTTAAGAAAGAATCTAAGAATATTCTTAAGAGGATATTGGTGAATGAGGCCCATTGTCTTCATTCAGACTGATGAACATTTTTGTACACATAAACATAAGATCATGTGTACAGTGTTTTACAATTATTGCACATTGTCACATTGTGTGTGTGTGTGTGTGTGTGTGTGTGTGTGTGTGTGTGTGTGTCAGTGCCCGCTTGTGTTATAATTTGTTGTCATAATGTGTCAATTTTAGTGGATAAATCTCTCATAGCCTAATTGGTTCACAGAGGTTTCACCCTAACAAGCTGACGACATACAGGCGAGGTAGCCACATACCCTTTTTTTCTTCCTTGATATTTTGTTATTTTTGCCACACATGCACACAGAGTATTTTTTTTATTTACTACATTGCCCTCAATCAAACAAACACACAATCACATGACATAAACTCACTCACACTCTCAATTACGTTACGTTCTCCCTGTACTCACTTTGCAGAGTGGTCTTCTTTTTCAGCATCTGTATTTTCATGTTAAGTGAGTTTGCCAGCAGGTTTTGATGTATATTAAATTTTAAGTTTTTGTGTTTTATATTTTTTGGGATGAACACAACCCAGATCATTTTGTCAGGGCCTGTGACATATTGTAGCCATGAATTGTTTAAAATTGTATATGTGCAAAATATCAAATTGTGTTATAAGTGTATTGGTTTTAATTAATATAATTCTGGATAAACCTAATTAATTTATTATAATTGTATTTAAAAGTTGATGTATTTAATTTAGCAAAGAATGAATACACTATATTACCAAACCAATGGGTCACCTGCCTTGACTCACATATGAACTAAAGTGACATCCCATTCTTAATCCATAGGGTTTAATATGTCGGTCCACCCTTTGCAACTTATGGCAATATATTGTATCTTTAGTTTGAAGATTGCTGTTTTATATGTTGTTTGCTACTATTTTATACCGTTTGTGTTGCTTTCAAAAATAAATCCGGAGAAAACGCAGTACTTGTACTCTTGAGTACTTGAGTAGTCTTTTCACTGCATACTTTTTTACTCTTACTTGAGTAATTATTTTTATGAGTACTTTTACTTTTACTTGAGTAATAATAATCTTAAGTAACAGTACTTTTTCTTGAGTACATTTTTTGGCTACTCTGCCCACCTCTGCTCTACACCAACCGCTGCCTGCATCACCTCCTTTCCCTGCTGTTAAACTGACCTGCACTTCCTGCACATGAACCAGTCTCAGTCTGCCATCCAGTACTCCCATTAAGCTGCTCTCCCTGCCTTTCCTGCCCATCTGAAGCTGCCTTCACCAGCTCTTGCTAACCATATTCCATGTTTTAAACTGTTTCCTTGTCTGTATACAACATCTATTGCACGTCTGCCCGTCCTGGTTGGGGGATCCCTCCTCTGTTGCTCAAACTGAGGTTTCTTCAACTTTTTCCCTGTTAAAAGGGTTTTCTTGGGAGTTTTTCCACAGTCAATGTGAGGGTCTATGTAAAGCCCTTTGAGACAAACTGTTTGAAAATGAGCTATTTAAATAAAATTGCCTTGCCTACCGGAAATGGAACAAAGCACGACAATGTTTTCCATATTCTCTAAGGTCTCCCACAAATGAAATGGATTCTTGTTAGGAAAATAAAAATTTTATTTGTACTGAAATACAGTACTTTGACAAATGTACTCAGTTACAGTACGTGGGGCCACCAGACTGAGGGGTGAAAGACTGTAGGAGTCTTTTTTCATTTATCTCCTGTCTCCAAATCAACTGATTTTACTGCAATAATAAGAAAAGAAAAGAAAAATATATATATCACATCACCTTTGGAGGAATGTGCCACAGGACTGACTCCAGAAGATGCTCCATGCTCTGCTGTTGGCCGTTTGTGTTGCTTGCCTGTTGAGTCTTCCTTCCCCACAGCACCTGCAACAATTTCCTCTGCTGATGGTTCTATGAAATACATACACAATATATTTCATTTGTAACTAAATCTAAACATTCTATATCTAATAAATGATCAAGTTAAGGTTATAATAAATTGATTTTATCGATTTATCACCCAGCCCTAATGGGAAGTAAGGCTACTGAAGGCTTTAAACAGATTGAAAGTACTACTACATTGCAATATTACACTGAGGATGCTTTACACTGTATACAACACTAGTATGACACTTCAGTACCTGTGTAGGAAATGTACCTTAAAAACAACCTTATTATTATTATTATTTACATGAAATTACTGAAACATACCATCAACAGCAAATGAATGATCTCCATCCTGTCTGCATCCATCTTCCTCATCACTACCTATAACGTTTTAGACATGACAAGCTCATACATAGAGTCAGACAAAAAGAAAAGACGTTACATTCATGACAGTGAAAATCAAATATACCGTTTGGATCTATTGTGATTTCGTCTAGGTTCTTTCCATGGAACTCTGCCAATCTCCCACTCTCAAGAGCCAGTAAAACTTTACTGATCTTTGCGAGCTGCAGTGTCTTGTCAGGTAGTCTATAGAACTCACGGTGGATCCTGATGTCGTGACCAAGAAAGTTGGCTAATTGATCCATGTCCATGTCAGTCATATTCAGCACTGTAGACAGAGTTGCTGCATGTTTTCGCAGTTTGGTTGATGACAATGTGTTCGGAGACTTGGCACCACATGCCTTGGCAAAGCCACGGATGCAGTCGGAGCCACGGCGATGTGACAGAGCTGCAGGTCTGGCAAACATATAAATATTGTCTTTAAGAACCCCGCAGGCATCTCTTTGCTGAACGAGAAGTTCCAAAGCATGGAGCATTTTTAGGGTCAGGAGAATTGGAACTGCTCTGCCTCGCTTTCCTCTGGTGACAATTCTGGACAAATGTCTGCAGAGCTTTTTTTCCACTTCCGACAGTGCCCAGTCCAAATCCTCATGGTGATCAGATGTGTCCCTTGACAAAGAAGCAGACTGAGGCATGCTTGCCACCTCTCCTTCTCTGCGTCTGTTGAAGAAGATGGTCTGTGTTAAACACACCTTTGCAAGGTCTATCCAGGCCTTTGTAGAGGGACTTTCAGACAGTGTGGTGCTGCATTCTTTTTGCATTTCACAGAGAAACTGGTGCATTCTTTGCACATCCTCAGTAAAGGGCATTAGAGTGGGTGCATTCCACTTTGCTTCAACAATATTCCTTATTGCTGTTGCAGAAATCAATGTGTTCCACTTCTCATTGTGCACTTCTTGGAACTCAGATGCATGCTTTACAAGCTCTTGTTTGTTGGAAATTAGGTCTTGAGCTTTCAAGAGCCTGCTGACTTTTACCAAAGCATTTCCAAGTTTTGTTGCCAGTGATGGAATGGCAAATGTGTTTGTCCTGCTCTCATAGCCGCAAGTACTTTTGACAGCTTTGACCATGTCCCGATAATTCGCAGGATTAATGAAATCCTCCATCTTTTTTAATGGGGTATATTTCCTGGCATTGTCCAGCAGTCGTCCTAGTTCACGCATTTTTTCACTGATGCACTGTTGACTTTTTAATGTCATTCCACATTTATTGAGCAAGTGCTGCCCATATTCAACAATGACATGGTCATTCTTAATAATTTCAGTGACAGGATGCCGATATGTGAAGGCACAGGCCCAGTGTATGCACATAGAGCCTGAACACGGTTCCTGCCAGGTTTTGTGTTGACTGGTCCAGGCTTGAGTCTACAAATTTGCATATGTCTCCATAGAACATTTTGTGTGAAAAGTCCTTGGCAATATGCACAGTGCATGAAATCTCTTCCTTGTGCTTCTTTTGATGGCCGTTTACGTGGGACAAGTTGTCCCTTTCCTGACTCCATTACAGTGGCATTATGGGCATAGTTGCCTTTGTTCCGGATATATTCTTGTAGTTTTTTCCTCTCTTTTGACCCTTTTGGAAAGCTGAAAGCTCTTGCCACACCTGCCTTATTTTGTGTGCATGTTCCAGATGTCTTGCAATTTTGGCATATGGTTTTCTGCAATATAAGCAATACTGTGTCTTGTCATAGATTCTCTTGCCATTTTTATTTTGGTGAGCACTAACTACTAGCCATTGGTCATTGGTGTCGTGACTTGAGCAGGGTTCTTCCTCTACAGTGAGGTCAGAGCAGGGTTCTTCCTCTGCAGTGAGGTCAGAGCAGGGTTCTTCCTCTGCAGTGAGGTCAGATACAAGGAAACTGGTGTCCAGTTCAGGTGTTGTGGTGTCACATCGATTGGGCATATCTGAGCCAGGGTTTAGAGGAGAAAGACAGGCGTTTCCTTGGGGTGACACCAATGCTAGCATCACTGTCCTCTGGACATACTCGTCATAATCTGGAACATACTCGTCTTCATGATCCCTCTTTCTTTCAGCTGTTGCTTCACCGGGAAATATTCCTGTCGCTTCCGTTGAACAGCTGCGGAGAAATCCTCAAATATCATGATTGTTGCGCCCGTTGTACACCAGGGTCTGGGCTTTCCTTGCCACCTGCATTATCCAGACTTTGTCTTGAAAGTTGTGGAGCTTTATGATAACAGCTCGGGGGCGCTGGTCAGGGGGAGGCTGGTGTGCGAGGGCGCGGTGGCAGCGGTCCAGTTTAACGGACCCACTTTTGAAGCTCGTTTTCAGAAGCTCCGGCAGCCAGGTCTTAAAGAAAGCAGCAGGGTTAGCACCCTCACTACCCTCAGGAAGCCCGACAACCCGTATGTTGCACCGCCGGCTCCTGTTTTCTAAATCGTCGATCTTTTCCATGGCTGCCTCTAGCTTGCTCTCCACGTCGGAGAGCTTAGTGATGTGAATTGCAATGGCTTCCTCTGAGTTCGAGATGTGGTCTTCAGCCTCTGTAATCCGGGCATCCAGCGCAGTGATGTTAGACGAACAAGCCTTGAGTTTATTCAGAACCGGGTCGATCTTCTTATCAAAGGAAGCCTCCACACCTTTGAGCACTTCAGCCGTTATTCTTTCCACCAAGTTGTCTACGTCAACTTGACCCAGAAGCGACCTCGTGTCGTCCGCCATGTTAGCTTGACTGCTAGATGGCGAGTTTGGTGGCTGAACTCCTGATACAGGGGATGTCGCGAGCAGATTGAGTATGCTCTGCCTGGAGGGCACTCTCCTAGTTCTAGGCATCAATTACTGCTCACTGAGACCTCCGTTTTCTGTAGTAAAATAGTCTGTAGGATACTGAGCTGCGGGAGCACAAACAATGAGCTGCTTACTCCGCCATTTGCCTCACGTGACCCCATAATGCAAGGATTTGATGTTGATTTTGTGTGATGGAGTTTTGTCACACTTGTTATACATGTCATTCAGTAAAATGTGGACTTTCACGCAAATGCCAAAACAATCAGCAGGACACTGCAGGGTTTTTATTAGAACACTGTTTATTTATTTGAACTTAAAATAAAAAAGAAATTAAAAAGGCAGGGTTAAAAATGCCTCGTCCCTGATGTCCCCTCCCGACCCCTCCTCCTCCTCTCCAGGTGTCTCTGGAACGGCAGCCATCTCTGCACACAGGTCAACCAAAATACAAACATATTAACAGAAAACCAACGTCATTATAGTGTTATTACTATAAACATTCTACTGCACCACCTCATCTTTTATACCCTCCTCCTTGTCTGCACACACATGGAAAAGAAATATAGATGACATGTGATAATTAGGAACCATGACAAACATTTTACCTACATACTTCATTTTTATTCACTAGAACCAACTGAACTGAAATTGAAGTCTACAGAAGCCCAATCAATTGCTGTTGTTTGTTAAATGTATCCTTGAGTGAAATAATGAGGATGGCTTTGATATAATACCCTATTAATTTAGTAAGAATAACTAACCACTGGTCCGTTTTTCCTCAGTGGCTATTAACCTTAATTACTCATACAAATCACTCACTGACAAATAGTGTATATATGACACTGTCCCCAGCTCTATCCAGCCTCAAAACACATGAAAAAATTACTGTAAGAATATTTTATTTGACACATCACAACACAAGCACTTACCATCTGCCTCAAAGGCCTTAGTGGGCTTTAGGACCTCTACCTCCTGCTGCAGAGCCTTCACCTTGGTCTTCAGACCCTCCAGCTCCCGCTTCAAATAACGTTTTTTTTGGTCCACGGACCTCTTGGTGCAGGCCTGCCGCACCAAGAGGTCATGTGACCTGGACACTCCTGGCGACACTCCTGGGGGTTATTGCAAGCATACTGGAATATAAAAAACAGACAACCCATGTAAAAATGATAGAACAAGCATTTTAGACGAATATGTTGGTTTTTGAGATATGGTTCTATCTATTTATGTTTCTATCCTTAAAACCATCCATCTTCAACAAAAAACACTTACGCTAAGCAGCTGGAGCTGCTGCTTTATAGCCTCAACCTCTGGGTCGGTTGTGCCCGGAAACTTGAGAGGACTTGCCATTATCTGATAATCAGGAGAAAAAAAACACAATAAATCAATAATACATAATATTCACATATACATGATACACACACATAACTTCAAATGAAATAATGGAGAATGAAGAAGTTAATGCAGCCCACATAACTTGGCTCCTGATGCTCACTCAGTGTTGTTGTGTACTGTATTTGTATCTAATGTTTGTGATAACTGTTTGATGTTGCAACTTCTCTGTCATTATGCTGACTTTTTGGCCAGGTCTCTCTGGAAAAAGACATTTTTAATCTCTATGAGGCTTTTTACCTGGTTACATGAGAATGTAAAAAGGCTGTATGCATATTTAGTTTACTTCTCTAGCTGCTAATTAACACTACCTAAATGTTACATCTGCTGTGCTAAATGCTAATCAGCCCAGACTCTGCAAAAGAGAAAAACACTACACATTTTTTTGCCCGTTCTACACGTCTTATGGACGCGTCATTTTGCAGAGGCCTGCAACCCCTCTAACGGCGGGCAGAAATCCTCGAGTAAAAACCTTATTTATACAGTGTATGGTAAAAACGCATTAATTACAACACCAAATTGTACAAGCAAAACCCTTCTCAAATAGTTCCAGCTCCAAAGCCAGACACACAACACTAACTGCAAAAAACATTATGGAAATACACCGGGACCAATCACATGTTGACTTACTTTGTCGAGTGTGCGTGCAGAATGAAAATTGCGGCCGTTAACAAGCTAAAAACAATGCATGCGCAGTAACAGGAAAAACAAAACCGAAAGTTTTCAAAATAAAACCAGTCTCTTGAATTTCACTAGTAATCACGTTTACCACATGCTTCAATTGTTAATAATTTGCTATATATTAAATTAACTTTATGCCTTTAGCATTAAACAGAAAAGCAATAACATTAACCACAAATTAATGAGTGAAAATGTTTTAATTATAATGCTGTAATATTGCAAAGACCACAAACAAACAAATCCTTTTTCATTTCATTTTATATTGACCACACATTTAAGATAATAAAATAACTCAAAAATGAAAACATGCATATGACATAATATCAATGAAGCTCAACACATAAGCAAGAACAGCTGTTACACAATTTCAATTATTCTGCCGTGTCAAGGGATAAAGTAGGCTCCATACCTCATTGATCAAATCTGTTACATTCTAAACATCAAAATTTCGCTAATAAGATCTTTATAACTGTCTGTTCATAAACAACCTTAATAAAAATATTTTTAATCTTTAAATAACAATTCAACTGAAAGTAAATAATATGATACAGGACAAAAAATATTCTATTAACAATGCGAAATTAATTTAAACAAAGACAAAATAAATATATTAAAAAGACGATGATGTTTCCTAATGGCGGTCTGATAATTACACAATTATTTTTTTTTTCCCTCACACAAAGACGTGTTAATAAACATTTCCTTTGTAAAATGTAAATTCAAACTGTAATATTAATTAATAAATAAATGCAGGCTGTTTAAAATGCACTTCATCTTAAAATGAAGCGTAGAAGAAGTCCTCTTCTTCTACACACTGTATATAAACAGACTGTATATATACAGTGTGTAGAAGAAGAGGCATGTATGCGCACCTCTCTTGTGGCCTCAACGTCATTCATTCTCGCAAATATGCTCAAATGGCTGAAATCAGGGAAAGTTAGTGAGAAGTGAAAAAAGTGAAAGTTAGTGATGAAAAAGGAGAGGAACCAAGAGAGAGTGAGGAATCGGAGGCAACAGAGGAGAGAATTGTAACAGCTCCGGGAGAAGACAAGGAGCGTGAGCCAGAAAATGATGCACGGGAGGAAACCGTGAAGGAGGGAAGAAGATGGCAACAAGGCAAAAGAGGTGGAGAGGATGAACACCAGACAGGAAAAAAAAGAAGGAAATATGATGAAAATTATCTGGGTCTGGGTTTCACTTGGATTGGTGATACAGACTGCCCGAAGCCGCAGTGTGTGCTGTGTAGTGAGGTTCTAGCAAACAGCTGCCTGAAGCCTTCCTATCTACGTCGCCACCTTCACACAAAGCACGCCAATGTAATTCAAAAGCCCCTTACATTTTTTAAATCAAAATTGGAGGAGTTACAAAGCAGCCAAAAACAACTGCAGTTTCATTCACATGTTGGGTCTACAAAAGACGCATTACGGGCTTCATATCTTGTCAGCTACAGAAAGCGAGAAAGGGGCTGCCTCACACAATCGCCGAAGACGTGTGCTTGCCAGCTGCCAAAGAGATGGTGGGATGTATGATCGGAGAGAAGGAAGCAACAAAGTTAGACATGATTCCAGTATCCAATAACACTGTGTCGCGCCGCATCGATACAATGTCTGAAGACGTCCTGGCTACATTAGTCCGCTGTGTGAGAGACAGCGAGTTGTTCTCTCTGCAAGTAGACGAGTCTACAGATGTGGCAAATCTGGCCAATCTTCTGGTTTATGTCTGTTACCTTTTTGAAGGCACGGTACAAGAAGATTTTTTGTTCTGTCGGCCCCTTGCTACCCGAACAACAGGAGAGGAAATCTTCAGTTTAATTGATGTGTTTATGAGGACCAACAGGATCGACTGGGCACGCTGCGTGGGTATTTGCACCGATGGGGCAAAATCGATGACGGGGAAGCACACAGGGCTGATATCCATATCAGGAAAGTGTGTCCATCCATTCACTGGTTACACTGCAGTGTTCACAAGGAGGCCTTGGCAGCTAAAAACATGCCAGCTGATCTACTTTCAGTCCTGAATGATGCCGTGAAACTGGTAAACCTCATTAAAGCTCGCCCGCTAAATTCAAGACTGTTCACACTCTTATGCAATGAGATGGGCAGTGAACACAAAGCATCGCTCGACCAACTCGCGGAGCAAGCTACGGAAATACTTCCCACCTATAGGTGCATCTCTAGCGTGGATTCGCAACCCATTTGAAGTTTCCCTCCCGGTCCCGCAGCTGTCATTTCACCAGCAGGAACAGCTGATCGAGCTGTCATCTGATGGAGCGATGCAGTTGCAGTTGAAACGAAGGCCACTTGTGGATTTTTGGACAGTCAATGCCATCATACACAGTCCTGGCAAAGCAGGCCTTGAGAGTGTTGATGCCCTTCGCAACAATGTATCTATGCGAGGCTGGTTTCTCTGCTCTGACAGCAGAGAAAACGAAACATTTGAAAGATTTGAGGCTTAAACTGTCAATTGCGCCAAACATCGGAGAGCTTTGTGCCAAGATGCAGGCCCACCCGTTGCATTAATATGTGTAAGTATTTGGCCAAATGGTATTGACATTATTGCTACAAATATACTGGAAGTACTCACACACCCCTCCCTGTTTCCTCTCTCTCTCTCTCTTCTCTCTCTCTCTCTCTCTCTCTCTCTCTCTCTCTCTCTCTCTCTCTCTCTCTCTCTCTCTCTCTCTCTCTCTCTCTCTCTCTCTCTCTCTCTCTCTCTCTCTCTCTCTCTCTCTCTGCAGGCTGAGCCACCTGCGCTGCACTTCGCTGAGGAAAATCCTCAGGATAGTGTTGTTTTTTAATCTGTTCCTGAGCCATGCTCTTGTTATTTATGTTGTGTGTAACTTTATTGCAATTTAATTCAAATTACTGGTGTTCTAATTTTATTTTTATAACCTGTGTTATGATGACGGAGTTGTGTCAGTTCCACTGTCATTTACACTTGCTGCAATTTTTGTTCAATGCGGCTCAAAACATTAAAACAATTGATCTGCTTTCTGCCTCTGATCCTGAGCCTGTCATCATCCTCTTAAAAGTGGAAGCTTGCACATAACTTTGTTGCATTATATTGAAACTGTGTTTCAGATTAATTTAAATGCAAGAGCGCATTGTTGTGATCGTGATTATTTTTATTATATGTGTGTTCCGGTCATGTGAGCATAATTAAACATGCCGCCTTTAATATTTCTATAAAAAAGCTTGTTGCGTTGTTTTTTTTTTTTTTAAGGTGTGTGGGATTGGGGGTGCGTCAACCTGGTTGGGACATAGAAGGGGGTGCGCGGCTAAAAAAGTTTGGGAACCGCTGTCCTAGACTGTTGTATCTGCACAAATTTAGACAAAAATACAAACAGAGACAGACAACCATTAGTAAACACACAGTGTTAATACTAATGTTGCTGTAATTTTTCATCTCTTTCTCCTCCCACCCTCTATCCTCCACATGTATCAATGTAATAGAATACTAAGAACGCATATATGAAATGGACAGCAATTACAAATGTCATCTGAACAAAACCGGTTGTCATGGAGACATGTATCGCGCATTTGTCAAAAACACTTTTCATACTTCATACTTGTACTTTCATACTTGTCTGAATGACATGAAACTCAGGTTACTACTTCCCCATGAGCCCCTGAGGCTCTCTGCAAAATTTTGGGCGATGACCACTTGGTGGCGCTCTTTAAATTGAAGTATTTTATATCTCCAAATCGGTTGGTCGGATTAACACAAAACTTGGTATACATATTGTCAATGCCCTCCTGAGGATAACCCTTGAAGGTTTTATTGATCGGCCCCTAGGTGGCGCTGTGGCCGCAGTTTAATTTAATAAGTGCCACTGTGCCCAGACCATAAGACTTAAGGCAATGAAATTCATAGGGGTGGTATAGACTGGTCCCTGTAACGCACAAACCCCGACGGCAGCATGCCCCGACACGCGTGTACTGCGAGGGCCCGTTCAGTACTGCGCGCAGTCCTAGTTTCCTTTTATTATTGTTTTTTAGTGAACTTGTTAAAGAGTATTACTAAAAAGAATTCTCTGGGGTCAAATGATCCAAATTGAATAAAATTGTTACAATGAAGAGAAACAGTTTGAAAATGTTGTTTAAGATGCTGTTAAAGATGTACTTAAATGTACTTTATTCATGCACATTTTCCCTGTAAAGCCGTGCATGTTAAAAATAAACTTTTTTTCTACTTCAAGTATGTTCTAATTATTTTTTATGTTTACTTAAAAGTAATTTGAAATTCAAATTAATTATAAAAAAATATATACTTTCTGTGTACTGTTGAAGTGTACTTTAAAGAAGTACATCTAGCATACTTTCTGCACACATAATTAGTGTACTCACAGTATATTATTTTCGATGTGCTAACAATGTACTTAGTATACTAATGATATATCATTAGTGCTACTTTAGACATACTAAAGTACAACTTAGTGTACTTATCTGTACTATTTTGAGACACCATTAAGATGAACTATAATATACTTAAATACAACTTTTTAATTTTTTATTAAATTTTTGTAAATATGTTTTAAATGCAATGGCAACACATGATTCAATTAAAAATACATTTCCAGTGTATTCTAAATGTATTAATAGTAATCTGAAAAGTGGATTAAAGTATACTTTAAATCGAAATAAAGAACATTATAAATAAGTATAGTATTAGTAGAGAAAATTGTACTTAAGTTGATCTTAATGGTGTCTCAAAATAGCACAGTCAAGTACACTAAGTTGTATTTTAGTATATCGTAAGTAGCATTAATGATATATCATTGGTATACTAAGTATGTTTTTAGTACTCGAAAATCACACTTTGAGTACAATAATGTAGTAGTGTGCTTAAATTTAGTATGTTAAAGTGTACCTTTTTTTCATCCATAGCAACTGCAACTTTTTTTGGCTTCCTTGCATGTATAATGGATCCTGATAGCATAATAATTTAACAGAAATATACATAATTTTCTCATTTGCCAATTCAGCAATAGTAACCAGGTTCCATAGCAACTGTGTGCATCCTTTGTTTATTTTTTTGGCTTCCTTGCATTTATAATGGTTTGACAAAAAGGTATGAATGTCATTATTTCAAAGGATAGCAAAGATTTGATTTGATGGACTGTTCTACTCAAACTAAATTTTTATACTTAATGGCTGTTCCCTTGCATCTCAAGTTTTAAAGAAGAGTACAACCAGATATGCATGTTAAGATGTGCATGTTGACATGTTGAGAAGACCAAATCTTATTCTATTTTACACACAAGTTTTATTTCTTGTAAATGTGTGTATTTGTAATGTGTAAAACGCATACTTTTCTGGCTGCTGACTGCGAGTGCCTATAATATTTTATAGATAATTTTTCTGTTTTTAAGTTTTCTCTTAAGTGAATCAGTTCAGTGAATTCTAGTCCTATATTATAGAGAATGTAATTTTATTCATGGTGATACATCAGTTTTAAAAAATGTGAAAAAATATTGTATATGTAAGTAAGGAATACTTTGGCTTGTGACTAAAGAAAATATATTGTTTATGGTATAATTAAAAAATTTGTTTGTACTGAATCAGAGATTTAACTTGAGAAAAATTGAAAAAATTGCGTGTAACAGAATTACAGTAATTTGATTAGTTTATTCCAAAGTAAAATTTATAATTGGATGTAATGGTAAATATTAGGTTTTCCCAAATTAAGAAAATAAGTTGTAAAAGAGAAAAAAAAATAGTTTATGGTCTTTGTAATGAATAATGTTTTTATGAAAGCTAATTTTTTGCTTTGTCTTAAAATACAAAATTTATTTACATTAAATCAAAATTTACATTTTCAACCAAATCATAAATTTAATTTGTGAAAAACTTTTTAAGTTGATCCAAAGTATCACTTTTTTCAGTGTAGGTTGCTGCATAAAGAAATACTTGAAAAGGAATGCTTGTTGTAGGTGTGCTCCCTGTATATAATATAGTATCATAACATTACTAGTATAAATTGTTTGAAATCTCTGAAGAATCTCATCATAGTGTACACACACCAGCTGTGGGACTGTGAGAAAGGATGTATTTCAATCTCTGTGTGTCTTGTACATATGGAAAATTGACAATAAAGTTGACTTTGAGCTTTTGGACAAAGGGAGTTCCAGTTGCCTAGCAACGTTTGCTCAGCTCTAGTGGCTGTTTGGGGTGGGGCTTAAAACTGTTCCATTAGTGTGATGTCATGTTCTTGGTGATGTCATGTTCTAGAATATCTTCCACTGCTTTGATCCTGCGTTGATGATGTTGATGATGTCATATTTTATGTCACATGTCAACATATTCTCTTCCAGGAATGTTTGCATATTGATCCCATCAGATATCTGATTAATTTATTTCCTTCCTGCCCAAACTCAAGTCTGAGAAAAATTCTGCTAGCTTCACTACCAGGTCAGTGAAACCTTCACAACACACAAAACATATTTCATCAAAACGATAGAGCAGCATTTGCTATGGCTGAACAAGGAACATCGCAGACAGAGAAGGTGTCTGGAGTTACAGTGGCAACACTCCGACATCCAGTTGAATCCTTTTTTCAAAGGATGACATTGGAACAGTGGGAGATGGTTAAATCTGGCACTCCTGACAATACGATTAAAATTATGTTGGCGGAGCTGTGCTTAGAAATAATAACAGCCATGACAGAAGCCTTGGTGACTGCTATGAGAGGCTCTGCTGTAGAGCAGGTTAATGAGACCAGACTGAGAGAGACACTTGCAACGACGTTTTCTGAGGTTCTTAGCGTTGAGACATCAGTCGAAGACTTAAAATGGTTCACAGGCCCCGTCGTTGGAGAGGTTGTACAAAGTTTAGACTCTACCCTCTTCACTCTTTTGCCCAGCACAGATCCGGTAGAAATTCCGTATGTCATTGCGCCTCGCAGACTCAATTCGATTGTGATTCGTGCCTGCAAAATGTTGAAGACATTTGCCGGTCAGATGAAAAACTTCTGCTCTGCCAAACCACGTAAGCAGAAGAAGGAAAAGAGTCCCAACCCCTCCCAGAAGACAGAAGTTACGGAGGTTACAGAAACTGGTGAATCCTCGGTCATATCAATTTCATTACTCAGTCAGTATAAAGACTCATTACTCAGTCAGAATGAAGACTCATCATACGAAGGGGACGACGAGGAGGCCTCATCACAACAGTCAGTGATTGAGACTTTACAAGAGGTAATCAAGATGGAGGTAAATGAGATCCTTGAACCTCTTCTTGATCAAGTGGCAGACCAGTATGATCTTCTGCAAACCGAACACTCACAGGAGATTGTGAGTGTTTCACGAGACATAGCTAAGCTAATTTCTAAAGAAATTAAGAGCTTAGAGGAGGTAACTGCCGCTGGCTCCAGTCCAGAATTGGAAGAGAAAAGCAGGACTGAGTCAAAGGAAGGAGCAGAGAGAAAAATGAAGACCTTTTTTGCAAGTTTGCCAAGGTGTCGATCTATCGCATGGTGAACCACTTGAAGGCCAAATTCCACAAGGACCATGTATATGAAGACAGGCATTCAGTGCAGTCACTCATCACTGGTGTTGACTCCTTGTTACATAAAGTGGACTCTGAAAAACCAGAGAGTAGAAAGGAGGTGTTAGAGAGCTTCAAAAAAGTTTCCAGTGGTGAAGACGAGACTTTTACACAGGAACTCTGTGACACCCTGTACTGTCACATCAGCAGTGGCATGCTAGAAAATGATGGTGGCATCGAAGACTTGGAGAGGGAGACGAGAGAAGACCTACCAGAACCAGTGGACGTTCCTGAGTCAAGTACTCACATTTATTCTTACATCAAGAACAAGGTGTGGAGCTTCCTTGGGCTAATGGGCTGGTGGGTAAATACTCAGGTCAACAGCCACAGTGAAAGGGTAGCTGAAACCCTGATAGAAAATGGCCTAACACGCTCACCTTTTGGCACCAGTGGGAGCGTGCATTCAACTGTTGACAGCCACAGTGAAAAGGTAGCTGAAACTCTGGCAGAAGATGTTTCAACACGCTCACGCTCTGGCACCAGAGTGAGCGTACATTCATCTGTCAAGAGCCACAGTGAAAAAGTAGCTGAAACTCTGGCAGAAGATGGCCCAACACGCTCACCCTTTGGCACCAGAGTGAGCGTACATTCATCTGTCGAGAGCCACAGGAAATCAGTAGCTGAAACTCTGGCAGAAGATGGCCTAACACGCTCACCCTTTGGCACCAGAGTGAGCGTACATTCAACTGCCGAGAGCCACAGGAAATCACTAACTGAAACTCTGGCAGAAGATGGCCCAACACGCTCACCCTTTGGCACCAGAGTGAGCGTACATTCATCTGTCGAGAGCCACAGGAAATCAGTAGCTGAAACTCTGGCAGAAGATGGCCTAACGCGCTCACCCTTTGGCACCAGAGTGAGCGTACATTCAACTGCTGAGAGCCACAGGAAATCACTAACTGAAACTCTGGCAGAAGATGGCCCAACACGCTCACCCTTTGGCACCAGAGTGAGCGTACATTCATCTGTCGAGAGCCACAGGAAATCAGTAGCTGAAACTCTGGCAGAAGATGGCCTAACACGCTCACGCTCTGGCACCAGAGTGAGCGTACATTCATCTGTCGAGAGCCACAGGAAATCAGTAGCTGAAACTCTGGCAGAAGATGGCCCAACACGCTCACGCTCTGGCACCAGAGTGAGCGTACATTCAACTGTCGAGAGCCACAGTGAAAGAGCAGCTGAAACTCTGGTAGAAGATGGCCCAACACGCTCACCCTTTGGCACCAGAGTGAGCGTACATTCATCTGTCGAGAGCCACAGGAAATCAGTAGCTGAAACTCTGGCAGAAGATGGCCCAACACGCTCACGCTCTGGCACCAGAGTGAGCGTACATTCAGCTGTCAGGAGCCACAGTGAAAGAGCAGCTGAAACTCCAACACGATCACCCTTTCGCACCAGCGTGAGGATACAGTCAGCTGAGCCAGTCTGTGAGAAGACACAGGATGAGGCCGAGCAGGAACAGGAAGAAGAAAGGAAGAGAAGACGTGAAGAAAAAAACAAACAGCACCTTAGGATTTTCTTGGCGAGGCTGATTTCACAGGTGATCAAGAAAATGAACGTGGTATGGAATTTCACAGACCCAGAGGCCATCTGTGAACGTCTGCTGGAAAGGACACTGGTCGAAATTGAGTGTGTGGACTTTGAAGCCACCTCAAAGACTTTTAAAAACTTTGAAAAAACAATGTTTAAAGACCTGTGTAAGAAGTGGGGCTGTGTAGACAATGTTCTGGTCTCCTTGGATACCGCAGAACCAGCCATTGATAAGTACATTGCCTGCTGCATCAGAGATCACCTGATGGTCAGAATCAGATGGTCCGAAAGGCTCAATGCCGCTGCCAGGTTCTTTTCACCCCTATGCGGAGGCCTCTACTCGTGTCTCTGGTGTACTTTCAAGTAAGTGAAGTGTAGCATGTTTTTTTACGTGGGGTTTTCGCCAGGAGCTCAGGTTTTCCAGCATTTAGTGAAGGATCAACTTATTCACTAACATGAAAAAAACCTTTAAGTTGTAACATCTGCAGAGAAGAAATGGAGTTGGTTTTGTCAAGTGACGTGGGGTTTTCGCCAGGAGCTCAGGTTTGCCCGCATTTAGTGAAGGAACAATTGATTTCGCTAACATGAAAAAAACCTTTATGTTGTAACATCTGAGGAGAAGAAATGGAGTCGGTTTTGTCACGTGACATGGGGTTTTCGCCAGGAGCTCAGGTTTGCCCGCATTTAGTGAAGGAACAATTGATTTCGCTAACATGAAAAAAAATCTTTAAGTTGTAATGTCTGAGGAGTAGAAATAGGTTTAGTGTTATTAAGTGTCATATTTACTGAAATGTCTTCATGTGCTAGTTTATATGTTTTAAGTATTTCATAATTTCTTCCCAAATAATAGTTTTTTTTCATATAATAATAACTAGGGAGATGGGGCTTTGGAGTTGATTAGAATCTCGAATATGTCAAAGATTAGCAACAAAATTGATTTGATTGAAATACTATTTTTATGTAGTTCCAGATACTCCCTCTGTCGTGTGTATGTGTGTGTGTGTGTGTGTGTGTGTGTGGCCAGCAGGTGCTGCACCATGCCACCTGGTGCTTTCTACCAATGCAGCTGTTACACTTGGTGGAGGTGATATACCTGTGCACAACTAGCACACACCCCTACTTGTGGTTGAGCTGGGGGCAGCAGTGGCCATGATGCCGTCAATGTTTTTTGCAAGGGCAGAAACAGTGGTCAGGGGGGGGGGTTCACACACCACATCCCCTGGTAGTCACAAAGCTCCAAAAACCATCGACACCTTCAGGGCCACTGCTGCCACCGGCTTGACCACAGGAATAGGTTTAGTGCCCCACCTTACTTCTCCTCAGACGGGTCCACAGTTCACATTAGAGCACAGACATACACAGACACATACAAACAGACACACAGACACACACACACACACAAACACACACACACACACACAGACACACACACACACAGACACATACACACACACACACACATATCCCCTGCTGGTCACAGAGCTCCATAATGTGATTGTGATTCCTGTGGTTGGTAGGCAGTGGTGCGGTGGAGTTTAACTCCCAGGCTCTATACAACTGTGTCTCAGAGCTCTGAGGTGAACTGTGGACCCGTCTGAGGAGAAGTCAGAAGGGCAACCAAATTGAGCAACCCAGGCCCAAGGGCAAACTAAACTAACAAACTAACTATAAAACAAAACCTAAGTAACTCTGCCAGAGTGTCCTTTTTGGACACTTTTGCCGGTCCCAAGCCCGGATAAAGGAGGAGGGTTGGATTTGTTCCATTAGCTTCTTTCCTTACTGAGGAGTTGGTAACACTGCTCTCTCTGTTAACTTTGTATTGAATGAAGGAGCCTCCTCGTCAGTTCTGTTCGTTAGCAAACAACAGAAAATGTCTAAAAGCTGCTGTGTGGTGAAATGTAGCTACTAGTGCTTTTTTTCAAGTCCAAGAACAACATTTAACCTGATTCTCATGTATTTCTGCTTGACAGCTCATTGCTACGTTTACTGATATAGTTTTAAAGCTATTGTTATCCAATTTTTCCTCTCTAAACATCATAAAAATCACATATTTAGTCACATCAATTGGGATACCCCTTTTCAATTGCAGAGGGCGGCGTAATTGACTTTTGATTTGTGGTGTTACGCAAACGTCACGGATACATCCCTGCTAGAGCGCATTTTAACCCCGCCCCCCAGTGGAGGGTAAACAATCATTGCTCTCGAGGGGCCCACGGCAGTACCCGCTGCTCGTTAACAAGAGTAAACGAGTCTCCAGAAGTCTCCAATAACACCAGAAAAAGCTGCAAAATTTGCAACTAAATTGCTAAGTTGGCAACCTTGAAAATATGCCAAAATGTTATCCCCTCCAAGTCCACACTGCAAATTAATCGCGCACACACAAAACCGCCTCTGGCTGATCCAGGGTGGGAAATTTTTCTTTGTTTAAAATAAGACACTGCACTAAAATGTATCACTACACTATAATAAATTACTGCATGTCTCACACAGCCTCAGTCACTTACTCACCTCATCCACTGTGTGTGTGCTTCTCTGTGACATAAGCTAAACATAATTCATCATGTCTCAGTCTAAACTGTGCACTCAAAAATACAGAAAGGAGTGGGAATTAAACCCTCAATTCAATGGCTAGTTGAAGCCGTTTCACTCTGCCTGTATTGTAAGGCTGATTTCTACGCCAAACTTAGTGGTGTAAAAACCACATGACAACTCAAAAACACACTCAAAAGGCAAAGCCTTACAACAGTTCCACCCAAGACAAGCCGCCATTTATACTTTAAAAAATTGACTCTGCAGAGAAGGCTGAGGCCAACATGGTTTTGGCTATCACTGAACACTTAGTATGTTTACATGACACAAAAAAATGAATTATCGCAGTAGTTGGTCACATAAGATGATCGCAGTAGTTGGTCACATTAGACGCTTGCAGTAGCCGGTCACATTAGACGATCGCAGTAGCCGGTCACATTAGATGATCGCAGTAGCCGGTCACATTAGAGGATGTGCCCATGTAGTTTGATTAAACTATTTCAGTTCTTTATTTCTTCGTATTCATCACAGCAAAAAACTTGCGCTGCATTGATCAAACCTGCTAACATAAAATAGGAAATGTCTGGTCTTGGGTGTCCAGTCCTCACTTTTATTGTGGGAATTTGAAACAAAGGCTATTTTATATCTTATCTTTATATCTGCCCAAAAATGTTTGAGGAATTCCGATGTTAAACCATCAATCCTTGGTGATTTACCATTTTTCATTTGTTTTAATGCATTTTCAACCTCTATTACAGTTAGTTCTTCCTCAAGTATATGTTTGTCTTCTACATCCAGTTTGTTTTTTTTTGTCTTCATCGTTTTTTTTTTTTTGTTTTTTTTTCAGACAAAATGTCACAATCTGATTTATTAGATTTTGATTTGTATAAATTACAATAGAAAAGACAGATTTCATGCTGGACTAATTTCTGATCTTCAATTATAATATCTCTTCAGTTATAATATCATTTGTCATAAGTTTACTTATTTTTTTTTCTTAGTCTGTCTTTATTTTTCAAGTCCAAAGGAATACGTTGATCTTTTTTCACCCTTTTCAATCCATCTAGCTCTTGATCGAATATAAGCTCCAACACAAGAAGGCAGACGGAGAAACAAATCATATCAAAAATTACAGTAGGAAAAATTATCAGAAAGTAAAGGCCCCAGGGCTTTGCAGAGAAAACTTGGATTTCTCACAGAGGCACCGCAGGATTCCAGAGAGCAGAAACTTTTTTGAAATATGCAGACGCCCTGCAAACACCTTTGCAACAACATTGAAATCTAAGGTCAAAGACTTCTTCACACGGGATGATGTGAGTCGGGTTACGACAGGGAGGAAACAAACACTCACCAGGAATAAAGTGAAGAAGCAGAAACGATTTCTGGTTGATTCAATGAAAAACCTACATCAAAAACGTCTTGCTGAGAACAGCTGTAAACTATCCTACTCCCTATTCTGTCAGATGAGACCGTTTTGGGTGGTCCATCCTACTGATCCCAACACCTGCCTCTGCAAGATTCATGAAAATCTTAAATTTGTAGCTGAGAAACTATACTATTTGAAGCTGATTGAAACATCAGATCTGGAGACCCTGACAAAAAAATAGCATGCAACATCTTGAGCAAGGCATGTATGTATGATGAGTGAAAAGACAAGACTGTTCAGCTTGCAAATTATGACAGCACAGCTACTCTGGATCCACATCCACACCGTGTGTGTGTCAGTGTGGCTAACAAGTTGTTGTGAGGTGTCTGGACCTCCTGCCTGCCTCTCCCATTCCTTTGTGAGGACTGTGATATTATGTGTGTGTAGTATATTCTGGCAAATAATATAGTATATTCTCTAACATATTGCACTTGGGATTAGATGAAACCTTATTACAAAGACATAGTTAAACCACAACACATAATGTCAAGTTTCACATCTACTATAGCAGCACCTAGAATCATGCAGAATCCCTGATACCATAGAGTTTAATAGCTGTGCAAAGGCAGAACAGCAGGCTCTCCAGAAAGTGGTAAAGACAGCAGGGAAGACTGGGACACAACTACTGGACAGGAATTCCGTATGCAGTTTTAATGTCCCAGTGATCACTGGAAGGCTCTATCTATATTGGCTCTATCCTTTTAAATTTATATAGTGTCTGGTCTTGTTAGGCTGAAATAACTGCCAAGTTACATGATTTGTCTATAAGGACTTTGTCTAGACAGAACTTTTAGTTAGGGCTGGTTCAGGTAGCCCTCAACTATTTTAGAACTACGCTGCTATAGGCTGCTACATGGAGCCCTGTCCTCTCCTCTTGCACATTTTGAACTATCATTATCTGTTGCCCTTTGTAGTTTGGACATGATGTCTCTCAACTGAGTTTTCCACAGATCTCAGCTCCATCCCTCTACACCAGAGGTGGGTAGTAATGTGCTACATTTACTCCGTTACAAATACTTGAGTAACTTTTTGGATAAATTGTAATTTTAGGAGTAGTTTTTTTGGACCTTACTTTTACTTGAGTATATATTTGAAGAAGGAACGGTACTTTTACGCCGTTCTATTTGGCTACGGGATGGTAGTTACTTTTTTTTTTTTTTTAATCTTTTTTTTTTTTTTTTATTACATGCGAGATCTATTTCTACGTCTTCAGCTTTCAACCAATAAAAAACATTAGAAAATTATCTTGCCAATCAAATGCAGCTACTTGGGTCAGATGACAAGTGTTGTCATGTTGGTCATAGCCATAGCAACAGTGAACACGCACTTTTTAAAGGCTCCGGTTCCGCGCCGAACAAGTGTCCGTGGCTATTTTCACAGGAGCAGAACACGAATATTTTACGGAGAAAATGGAAGAACCCACTGAGCAACAACCACACCCCTGGCCTCACATACTAAGTATGTTTGAGTTTAGAGGTCCAAAAGAAAACAGCTACACAATGCGCTGCCTTCTTTGTGCCCCCAAACACGTCGAGATCTCAGCCTACATGAACTCGATGTCAAACCTGAGAAAGCACAAAGCTCAAACACACACACACACACGACACAAGTTTAATCATTAGTTTAGGCTGTGGATAAGCTAGCTAACGGTACACACGACACAAGTTTAAACATTAGTTTAGGCTGTGTGGATAAGCTAGCTAACGGTAGCACTGTTACATGCCCCACAGCATTTCCATCAAGGTGTCCGCGGATCCCTAAAACGTATTAAAAAGATTTAAATTCATTAGAAATGTTATATGCTGGTCTTAAATAGCCTACGTTAAGGTCTTAAATTTGTCCGGGCAGGACTATTCAATGTCATATATATTTTTCTTCCGGGACTTTTCGAGAAGGAGATGTAAAGAGGCTACTTTCTTACTAGCTGCTGCTATAGAAGTCCGACACTACGCTAGAGTCAGTACCTATTTCTTTATATGTCCATGATCCGTACGGCCATGTGTGGCTGTGATCCGCATTTAAACGTAGAAGAATGTGCCCCTGCCTCCGAATTTGAAGTCGGTCGCGGGAAAGCAATAAATGAGAGAACAGCAGCCCTGCTATTATAAATTCAGTGAGAGGTGGAGGCAGGACAACAAATTGCTTTAGTCACCCCGCGACCGCAACCACACACTGCTGCTACTTGTAGGTGCGCAACCAGCCGCCCGCAGTCTGATGATGCAGGTAGGCTAAGGCTATTGACACAAAACACGCAACACATTTATTGTGTTTAGTTAAAATGCTTATTTATCTATACATTTTAGTTAATAGCTGCTCATCCGACGGTCATTCAGGTCGCATTGACGGAGTGAGATGCAAGTCTCTGCTCCTCTCTGTCTGTCGCTTCCTGTCTCTCCACTGCACTGTATGCTGCAGCTAACACATATTTTCTTTATTGATTAAACTGTTCTTGTTACTCGATTATTCAGAAAAGTAAACCAATTGAAACAGCTCTATTACAGGTTGAAGGTTTGAATGACTGGGGTTTCAGATTAACTTTACAGTGATCTCTTCTATTTGATGTTCTTAAGTCCTACTTACGAAGATTTTACGAAGATTGTGGCATTCATGAATTTTTTTCTTAACCAGGATTTTTCTTAGGTAAGAACAAATCCTACGAACACTCAGGAGTACTCTTAAGCACATTTCAGTGCTGACATGTTGGCATGGTTGTGTTGTCTTCTTTTGTTAAGTTCAATAAAATACATTACAGTGACATTTACGTCATATTTATGTATTTATTCATTCATTTAATTTTTTTTCATTTTACATTTTAATTAAATTAAATGTGTCAAAGCTTTAACATGAATCAAGTAAATTGAATCATGCCGTCCATTAGTGATACCACCCTATTTATAGGTGGCATTTCTCCATGAACTACAAAACAATGGCATATATATTGCTGCTGCAGGAGGGCTCTGTCCGTTCTGGTTCTGTTGCAAGTTGGCTCTGTGGGACTTCATCTGTGATAAAAAAAGAAATAAAATCAAGCCAAGGTTGCAACCCCTCAGTCCACAACCTCTGGACACAAACTCGCCACGGGCCTCTGCCTACACACGCAAAGTGTGCGCGCAAAGGCGCTCTTCCCATTACGCACATAACACCGGCCAACACACAACCACACAAAATAACATTTTAAATAGTCATTTTAGGTCTGTTTTGTTTGGCACCTGCCATGTACAGGACGATACATATATTATGGGAGAGACAGAACGCTCAAATAGCCAGCCCTTGTAGTATTAATTAAAATATAGGTAACAAAAACTATCAATCAGCGCATCCAGAGTGTCCCATTAATACTCTCTCTCCCTCGCGCTGGCCGGCGCACACAGACGCACTTACACACACAAATACAGGCACATGCCATGGAGGAGTCATGTTGTAATGGTAATAAAAAAATGCACTAAATCGTAGTAGGTAGGCTGAGTAGGCTACTCAGATACCGGCTACAGTCCTAGAAACTACTCACATAAACCACCGGCTTTTTACTGGCCTTCTTTGAGGAAAAGTCCTTGATAAAGTAATCACAGTCCAACTCTCTGACCAGTTTGGCCTCTTTGGCCAGTTACATATTGTGGTTTCAAGGTATTATGCCAGAAAATAAATAGTTTGTGTTGTTGCAACCTGCACTAAGGCTGCTAATTTTTTCTATTTTTTTCATTTTTTTACCTGTGCTCCAACGGATTTACGCTATGCTTTAGACATTCCGTTGATGTTTCCTCTGTGTGACGTCTACACACGGCCCTGCAGTCCTTTTTATGGGTCCTTTTATGGGCATTAATGGGCGGTTTCCTATGCTAATCCTATGTTAATTAGACTCACCTGGCACGCGCGCTCAACTTACGAGGAGATGGCATTCATCAATTTAAGAACATGGCTGCGATCAATTCAGCAGCTTAAGAACACGTTGATGAATCTGGCGTAGGGTCTTCTTAGAAATCTTCTTAAGAAGGACTTAAGAAAGAATCTAAGAAGATTCTTAAGAGGATATTGGTGAATGAGGCCCATTGTCTTCATTCAGACTGATGAACATTTTTGTACACATAAGCATAAGATCATATGTACAGTGTTTTACAATTATTGCACATTGTGTGTGTGTGCGTGTGTCAGTGCCCGCTTGTGTTATAATTTGTTGTCATAATGTGTCAATTTTAGTGGATAAATCTCTCATAGCCTAATTGGTATGTTTTTCTGTTCACAGAGGTTTCACCCTAACAAGCTGACGACATACAGGCTATGTAGCCACATACCCTTTTTTTCTTCCTTGATATTTTGTTATTTTTGCCACACATGCACACAGAGTATTTCTTTATTTACTACATTGCCCTCAATCAAACAAACACACAATCACATGACATAAACTCACTCACACTCTCAATTACGTTACGTTCTCCCTGTACTCACTTTGCAGAGTGGTCTTCTTTTTCAGCATCTGTATTTTCATGTTAAGTGAGTTTGCCAGCAGGTTTTGATGTATATTAAATTTAAAGTTTTTGTGTTTTATATTTTTTGGGATGAACACAACCCAGATCATTTTGTCAGGGCCTGTGACATATTGTAGCCATGAATTGTTTAAAATTGTATATGTGCAAAATATCAAATTGTGTTATAAGTGTATTGGTTTTAATTAATATAATTCTGGATAAACCTAATTAATTTATTATAATTGTATTTAAAAGTTGATGTATTTAATTTAGCAAAGAATGAATACACTATATTACCAAACCAATGGGTAACCTGCCTTGACTCACATATGAACTAAAGTGACATCCCATTCTTAATCCATAGGGTTTAATATGATGTCGGTCCACCCTTTGCAACTTATGGCAATATATTGTATCTTTAGTTTGAAGATTGCTGTTTTATATGTTGTTTGCTACTATTTTATACCGTTTGTGTTGCTTTCAAAAATAAATCCGGAGAAAACGCAGTACTTGTACTCTTGAGTACTTGAGTAGTCTTTTCACTGCATACTTTTTTACTCTTACTTGAGTAATTATTTTTATGAGTACTTTTACTTTTACTTGAGTAATAATAATCTTAAGTAACAGTACTTTTTCTTGAGTACATTTTTTGGCTACTCTGCCCACCTCTGCTCTACACCAACCGCTGCCTGCATCACCTCCTTTCCCTGCTGTTAAACTGGCCTGCACTTCCTGCACATGAACCAGTCTGCCATCCAGTACTCCCATTAAGCTGCTCTCCCTGCCTTTCCTGCCCACCTGAAGCTGTCTTCACCAGCTCTTGCTAACCATATTCCATGTTTTAAACTGTTTCCTTGTCTGTATACAACATCTATTGCACGTCTGCCCGTCCTGGTTGGGGGATCCCTCCTCTGTTGCTCAAACTGAGGTTTCTTCAACTTTTTCCCTGTTAAAAGGGTTTTCTTGGGAGTTTTTCCACAGTCAATGTGAGGGTCTAAGGGCAGAGGATGTTTTTATGATTCTATGTAAAGCCCTTTGAGACAAACTGTTTGAAAATGAGCTATTTAAATAAAATTGCCTTGCCTACCGGAAATGGAACAAAGCACGACAATGTTTTCCATATTCTCTAAGGTCTCCCACAAATGAAATGGATTCTTGTTAGGAAAATAAAAATTGAATTTGTACTGAAATACAGTACTTTGACAAATGTACTCAGTTACAGTACGTGGGGCCACCAGACTGAGGGGTGAAAGACTGGAGGAGTCTTTTTTCATTTATCTCCTGTCTCCAAATCCAAAACTGATTTTACTGCAATAATAAGAAAAGAAAAGAAAAAAATATATATATCACATCACCTTTGGAGGAATGTGCCACAGGACTGACTCCAGAAGATGCTCCATGCTCTGCTGTTGGCCATTTGTGTTGCTTGCCTGTTGAGTCTTCCTTCCCCACAGCACCTGCAACAATTTCCTCTGCTGATGGTCCTATGAAATACATACACAATATATTTAATTTGTAACTAATCTAAACATTCTATATCTAATAAATGATCAAGATAATCGATTTTATCAATTTATCGCCCAGCCCTAATGGGAAGTAAGGCTGCTGAAGGCTTTAAACAGATTGAAAGTACTACTACATTGCAATATTACATTGAGGATGCTTTACACTGTATACTACACTAGTATGAAACTTCAGTACCCGTGTAGGAAATGTACCTTAAAAACAACCTTATTATTATTATTTACATGAAATTACTGAAACATACCATCAACAGCAAATGAATGATCTCCAGCCTGTCTGCATCCATCTTCCTCATCACTACCTATAACGTTTTAGACATGACAAGCTTATACATAGTCAGACAAAAAGAAAAGACGTTACATTCATGACAGTGAATATCAAATATACCGTTTGGATCTATTGTGATTTCGTCCAGGTTCTTTCCATGGAACTCTGCCAATCTCCCACTCTCAAGAGCCAGTAAAACTTTACTGATCTTTGCGAGCTGCAGTGTCTTGTCAGGTAGTCTATAGAACTCACGGTGAATCCTGATTTTTGTATTTCACAGAGAAACTGTTGCATTCTTTGCACATCCTCAGTAAAGGGCATTAGAGTGGGTGCATTCCACTTTGCTTCAACAATATTCCTTATTGCTGTTGCAGAAATCAATGCATTCCACTTCTCATTGTGCACTTCTTGGAACTCAGATGCATGCTTTACAAGCTCTTGGTTGTTGGAAATTAGGCCTTGAGCTTTCAAGAGCCTGCTGACTTTTACCAAAGCATTTCCAAGTTGTGTTGCCAGTGATGGAATGGCATATGTGTTGGTCCTGCTCTCATAGCCGCAAGTACTTTTGACAGCTTTGACCATGTCCCGATAATTTGCAGGATTAATGAAATCCTCCATTTTTTTTAATGGGGTATGTTTCCTGGCATTGTCCAGCAGTCGTCCTAGTTCACGCATTTTTTCACGGATGCATTGTTGACTTTTTAATGTCATTTCACATTTATTGAGCAAGTGCTGCCCATATTCAATAATGACATGGTCATTCTTAATAATTTCAGTGACAGGATCCAGATTCATGGAATTGATAACTGCCCACAGCTGACTGCCGATATGTGAAGGCACAGGCCCAGTGTATGCACATAGAGCCTGAACACGGTTCCTCCCAGGTTTTGTGTTGACTGGTCCAGGCTTGAGTCTACAAATTTGCATATGTCTCCATAGAACATTTTGTGTGAAAAGTCCTTGGCAATATGTACAGTGCATGAAATCTCTTCCTTGTGCTTCTTTTGATGGCCGTTTACGTGGGACAAGTTGTCCCTTTCCTGACTCCATTACAGTGGCATTATGGGCATAGTTGCCTTTGTTCCGGATATATTCTAGTAGTTTTTTCCTCTCTTTCGACCCTTTTGGAAAGCTGAAAGCTCTTGCCACACCTGCCTTATTTTGGTGCGCATGTTCCAGATGTCTTGCAATTTTGGCATATGGTTTTCTGCAATATAAGCAATACTGTCTCTTGCAACTATTAGCCATTGGTCATTGGTGTCGTGACTTGAGCAGGGTTCTTCCTCTACAGTGAGGTCAGAGCAGGGTTCTTCCTCTGCAGTGAGGTCAGAGCAGGGTTCTTCCTCTGCAGAGAGTTCAGATACAAGGAAACTGGTGTCCAGTTCAGGTGTTGTGGTGTCACATTGATTGGGCATGTCTGAGCCAGGGTTTAGAGAAGACAGACAGGCATTTCCTTGGGGTGACACCAATGCTAGCATCACTGTCCTCAGAGTCCATGCTGGAGTCTGGAACATACTCGTCTTCATCTCCACTGACTGATGTGCTATCATAGAGTTCTGTGTCTTCTAGACGTGTCTTTCATCTAAGAGATTTTTTTTTGAAAGACAAAAATTAAAAAAGGTCATTTAGACATTTTCTTTAAACTAAACAATCACATAAAATCATGTACTTTATGAAAGTATGTGAAACCATTTCTACGATGTTGATTGGGGCACTCAATTGAGACCTTACTATAATGCTTTTTGTCCTCCTTAGTCTTAGTAAAATATTTTCACTTTCATTACAGAAGTCATGTTGAGTCTGTAAACACAAACATCTTAAGTCATTCTACGGTAAGAAATTAACCCATTAAGGCCTAAAACGCCTGGAAAAAATGCCTGGAAAACCTCTGGGCGATTTTGAAAGAAAACCCCCCTAAAACCTGAAGTTTTCCTGGAAATTCAACAGAAGATTTTTCAGCCTCTGTAGTAGATAGAAACTAGAAAATTTCCTCTGGGGAAATTCTGAAAGGGCCACGGGGGCTACTGCCGGTGTGTGTACACTATGATGAGATTCTTCAGAGATTTCAAACTATGCCCTTTAACCTTTAAAGTGTGTGTGTGTGTGTGTGTGTGTGTGTGTGTGTGTTCGTGCTTACGCGCATGTGTGTGTGTATCTGTAACTGTAATCACATCAAAGATCAAAGGCAATCAGATCAAAGCAATCAACAGAATTAACTGACACCTGTTCCGGCTCAGTGACAGCAGAGGTGGAAAGACTGAAATTTCTGGCCTCGAACAGAAAGCATTTTTGGCAAAACCATAATACCTATCATTGATCCGACTTCACTTTGAGCGTCCCAAGTTCTTCCTGAACTTCTACATGTAATTTTTTTTAAGAAAAATGAAAAAATAGCTTTGTTAGAGCGATCTAAAAAAACTGTTCCATCTTCCCTTTTTCCGAAATCTCCCTGCGTTTTTAATATGGGAGCCAATGAGGCTGTTGGTGGTTTTGGTGGCGAATCTGTGCGTCGTACGCCCAAACTATAACTCTGACAGCTTTACCAGAGGATTGTGAGTGAGAAGACACATTTTCCTACATTTCTATGTATAAATTATTTCTGTAGAGTGGAATTTGCGGCCTGGAGTCCAGTTTTCAAATTTATTTTTTGACAATTTTTTCTCTCCCTCTAACCACTTCCATGTCATTTCTTAGCTCTTCTGATGGGGATAAGTTGTATTTAGTCTGAAGTTCATGCAGTTCAAGCTCAAGTTTCCTTTCCTCCTTCCTATTGTTCTTTTTAAGTCTAGCAGTATAAGATATGATCAGACCACGAACATAGGCTTTCATGGTATCCCATAGCAGGCCAGGGGAAACATCAGGACTCTTGTTCTCTTTAAAAAAATAGTCCAATTGCACTTTAAAAATTTGTCAAAGTTAGGGTCATGGTTCAAGGACGTGCTGTATCTCCATGGTCGGCTTTGACATGTAGGATTCACATTATTTAAGCTTATGTAGATAGGAGCGTGATCTGATACAATAATATCACCAATAGTGCAGCTCTTAACATTACTGCGATTAGGGTGAGAAAAAAGTAAATTCTACTGCTTGATTTGTGTACACTAGAATAAAATGTAAATGCTTTATCATTAGGATGTAAAACCCGCCAGGTGTCCACAAGATCAAGTTCACTGCATGTATCCGATATAGCCTTAGCTCTGATAGATATTGAATTCCATACAAAAGGCAATTTGTCCACTATTGGGGAGAGGTAGCAGTTAAAGTCTCCAGCTATGACAGTATTCTCCCCAATCCAATAAAAAAATATATTTAAAAAACTAGTTATGAAGTCTACTCTGCGGTGAGCGTGTGAGCCTCTATCAATGCATAGGCCGATGCAAAAAATAAAAATAAAAAAATAAAAGGGGAATCCCCGACTATATCGCACACTTAGTAACATATGGCATGTCTATCAACAACAAAAGGATGAAAAACAAATGGCCTGAAGAAAAAGCAACAACAAAAAACGGACATAGTCGTGTCAAAGCCGGCATTAAACAATTGAGTTATATATGCTCACCCGCTCCTCAGTCGAACCTGATATTTTTCAGATGAGTTCAGTACCACAGTAGCATAACAGTGTTGTAAAGAATGAAGGCTAACTCTCAGTCAGCAGAGGTAACGGAGGGAGATCCTCCGTGCTGCGACACTGTATCCAAGAAGGCAGCCACTTCTTTTGGATGTTTAAAGACCTTTTCTTACCCGTTGTGTTTAATCCGGAGGACGGCTGGGTATAGCATGGTGAAGGCGATGCCTCTTTCTTTCAGCTGTTGCTTCACCGGGAAATATTCCTGTCGCTTCCGTTGAACAGCTGCGGAGAAATCCTCAAATATCATGATTATTGCGCCGTTGTACACCAGGGTCTGGGCTTTCCTTGCCGCCTGCATTATCCGGACTTTGTCTTGAAAGTTGTGGAGCTTTATGATAACAGCTCGGGGCCGCTGGTCGGGGGGAGGCTGGCATGCGAGGGCGCGGTGGCAGTGGTCCAGTTTAACGGACCCACTTTTGAAGCTCGTTTTCAGAAGCTCCGGCAGCCAGGTCTTAAAGAAAGCAGCAGGGTTAACACCCTCGCTACCCTCAGGAAGCCCGACGACCCGTATGTTGCACCGCCGGCTCCTGTTTTCTAAATCGTCGATCTTTTCCATGGCCGCCTCTAGCTTGCTCTCCACGTCGGAGAGCTTAGTGATGTGAATTGCAATGGCGTCCTCTGACTTCGAGATGCGGTCTTCAGCCTCTGTAATCCGGGCATCCAGCGCAGTGATGTTAGACGAACAAGCCTCGAGTTTATTCAGAACCGGGTCGATCTTCTTATCAAAGGAAGCCTCCACACCTTTGAGCGATTCAGCCGTTATTTTTTCCACCAAGTTGTCTACGTCAACTTGACCCAGAAGCGGCCTCGTGTCGTCCGCCATGTTAGCTTGACTGCTAGATGGCGAGTTTGGTGGCTGAACTCCTGATACAGGGGATTTCGCGAGCAGATTGAGTATGCTCTGCCTGGAGGGCACTCTCCTAGTTCTAGGCATCAATTACTGCTCACTGAGACCTCCGTTTTCTGTAGTAAAATAGTCTGTAGGATACCGAGCTGCGGGAGCACAAACAATGAGCTGCATACTCCGCCATTTGCGTCACGTGACCCCATAATGCAAGGATTTGATGTTGATTTTGTGTGATGGAGTTTTGTCACACTTGTTATACATGTCATTCAGTAAAATGTGGACTTTCACGCAAATGCCAAAACAATCAGCAGGACACCGCGGGGTTTTTATTAGAACACTGTTTATTTATTTGAACTTAAAATAAAAAAGAAATTAAAAAGGCAAGGTTAAAAAGGCCTCATCGCCGATGTCCCGTCCCGACCCCTCCTCCTCCTCCTCTCCAGGCGTCTCTGGAACGGCAGCCATCTCTGCACACAGGTCAACCAAAATACAAACATATTAACAGAAAACCAATGTCATTATAGTGTTATTACTATAAACATTCTACTGCACCACCTCACCTTTTATACCCTCCTCCTTGTCTGCACACACATGGGAAAGAAATATAGATGACATGTGATAATTAGGAACCATGACAAACATTTTACCTACATACTTCATTTTTATACTTAATTTTTTTTTCACTAGAACCGACTGAACTGAAATTGAAGTCGACAGAAGCCCAATCAATTGCTGTTGTTTGTTAATATAATACCCTATTAATTTAGTAAGAATAACAGCCACTGAGGAAAAACGGACCAGTGGTTAATTAACCTTAATTACTCATACAAATCACTCACTGACAAATAGTGTATATATGACACTGTCCCCAGCTCTATCCAGCCTCAAAACACATGAAAAAATTACTGTAAGAATATTTTATTTGACACATCACAACACAAGCACTTACCATCTGTCTCAAAGGCCTTAGTGGGCTTTAGGACCTCTACCTCCTGCTGCAGAGCCTTCACCTTGGTCTTCAGACCCTCCAGCTCCCGCTTCAAATAACGTTTTTTTTGGTCCACGGACCTCTTGGTATTTGCCGCAACAAGAGGTCATGTGACCTGGACACTCCTGGCGACACTCCTGGGGGTCATTGCAAGCATACTGGAATATAAAAAACAGACAACCCATGTAAAAATGATAGAACAAGCATTTTAGACGAATATGTTGGTTTTTGAGATATGGTTCTATCTATTTATGTTTCTATCCTTAAAACCATCCATCTTCAACAAAAAACACTTACGCTAAGCAGCTGGAGCTGCTGCTTTATAGCCTCAACCTCTGGGTCAGTTGTGCCCGGAAACTTGAGAGGACTTGCCATTATCTGATAATCAGGAGAAAAAAAACACAATAAATCAATAATACATAATATTCACATATACATGATACACACACATAACTTCAAATGAAATAATGGAGAATGAAGAAGTTAATGCAGCCCACATAACTTGGCTCCTGATGCTCACTCAGTGTTGTTGTGTACTGTATTTGTATCTAATGTTTGTGATAACTGTTTGATGTTGCAACTTCTCTGTCATTATGCTGACTTTTTGGCCAGGTCTCTCTGGAAAAAGACATTTTTAATCTCTATGAGGCTTTTTACCTGGTTACATGAGAATGTAAAAAGGCTGTATGCATATTTAGTTTACTTCTCTAGCTGCTAATTAACACTACCTAAATGTTACATCTGCTGTGCTAAATGCTAATCAGCCCAGACTCTGCTAAAGAGAAAAACACTACACATTTTTTTGCCCGTTCTACACTGTCTTATGGACGCGCCATTTTGCAGAGGCCTGCAACCGCTCTAACGGCGGGCAGAAATCCTCGAGTAAAAACCTTATTTATACAGTGTATGGTAAAAACGCATTAATTACAACACCAAATTGTACAACCAAAACCCTTCTCAAATAGTTCCAGCTCCAAAGCCAGACACACAACACTAACTGCAAAAAACATTATGGAAATACACCGGGACCAATCACATGTTGACTTACTTTGTCGAGTGTGCGTGCAGAATGAAAATTGCGGCCGTTAACAAGCTAAAAACAATGCATGCGCAGTAACAGGAAAAACAAAACCGAAAGTTTTCAAAATAAAACCAGTCTCTTGAATTTCACTAGTAATCACGTTTACCACATGCTTCAATTGTTAATAATTTGCTATATATTAAATTAACTTTATACCTTTAGCATTAAACAGAAAAGCAATAGCATTAACCACAAATTAATGAGTGAAAATGTTTTAATTATAATGCTGTAATATTGCAAAGACCACAAACAAACAAATCCTTTTTCATTTCATTTTATATTGACCACACATTTAAGATCATAAAATAACTCAAAAAAAGGAAACATGCATATGATATAATATCAATGAAGCTCAACACATAAGCAAGAACAGCTGTTACACAATTTCAATTATTCTGCCGTGCCAAGGGATAAAGTAGGCTCCATTGATCAAATCTGTTACATTCTAAACATCAAAATTTCGCTAATAAGATCTTTATAACTGTCTGTTCATAAACAACCTTAATAAAAATATTTTTAATCTTTAAATAACAATTCAACTGAAAGTAAATAATATGATACAGGACAAAAAATATTCTATTAACAATGTGAAATTAATTTCAACAAAGACAAAATAAATACATTAAAAAGACAATGATGTTTCCTCCTCCACCATGTCCTAGACTGTTGTATCTGCACAAATTTAGACAAAAATACAAACAGAGACAGACAACCATTAGTAAACACACACAGTGTTAATACTAATGTTGCTGTAATTTTTCATCTCTTTCTCCTCCCACCCTCTATCCTCCACATGTATCAATGTAATAGAATACTAAGAAAGTATATGAAATGGACAGCAATTACAAATGTCATCTGAACAAAACCGGTTGTCATGGAGACATGTATCGTGCATTTGTCAAAAACACTTTTCAGAGGTGGTGGCCGACAATAGCTGTACCCAGCGTGGCCAGCTCCCCCATTTCGTTCAAAACACGAAGTGTTGCATATCTCCACATTGGTGTGTCTGAATGACATGAAACTCAGGTTACTACTTCCCCATGAGCCCCTGAGGCTCTCTGCAAAATTTTGGGCGATGACCACTAGGTGGCGCTCTTTAAATTGAAGTATTTTATATCTCCAAATCGGTTGGTCGGAACACAAAACTTGGTATACATATTGTCAGTGCCCTCCTGAGGATAACCCTTGAAGGTTTTATTGATCGGCCCCTAGGTGGCGCTCTGGTGGCAGTTTAATTTAATAAGTGCCACTGTGCCCAGACCATAAGACTTAAGGCAATGAAATTCATAGGGGTGGTATAGACTGGTCCCTGTAACGCACAAACCCCGACGGCAGCATGCCCCGACACGCGTGTACTGCGAGGGCCCGTTCAGTACTGCGCGCAGTCCTAGTTTCCTTTTATTATTGTTTTTTAGTGAACTTGTTAAAGAGTATTACTAAAAAGAATTCTCTGGGGTCAAATGATCCAAATTGAATAAAATTGTTACAATGAAGAGAAACAGTTTGAAAATGTTGTTTAAGATGCTGTTAAAGATGTACTTAAATGTACTTTATTCATGCACATTTTCCCTGTAAAGCCGTGCATGTTAAAAATAAACTTTTTTTCTACTTCAAGTATGTTCTAATTATTTTTTATGTTTACTTAAAAGTAATTTGAAATTCAAATTAATTATAAAAAAATATATACTTTCTGTGTACTGTTGAAGTGTACTTTAAAGAAGTACATCTAGCATACTTTCTGCACACATAATTAGTGTACTCACAGTATATTATTTTCGATGTGCTAACAATGTACTTAGTATACTAATGATATATCATTAGTGCTACTTTAGACATACTAAAGTACAACTTAGTGTACTTATCTGTACTATTTTGAGACACCATTAAGATGAACTATAATATACTTAAATACAACTTTTTAATTTTTTATTAAATTTTTGTAAATATGTTTTAAATGCAATGGCAACACATGATTCAATTAGAAATACATTTCCAGTGTATTCTAAATGTATTAATAGTAATCTGAAAAGTGGATTAAAGTATACTTTAAATCGAAATAAAGAACATTATAAATAAGTATAGTATTAGTAGAGAAAATTGTACTTAAGTTGATCTTAATGGTGTCTCAAAATAGCACAGTCAAGTACACTAAGTTGTATTTTAGTATATCTTCAGTAGCATTAATGATATATCATTGGTATACTAAGTATGTTTTTAGTACTACTATGTTAAAGTGTACCTTTTTTTCATCCATAGCAACTGCAACTTTTTTTGGCTTCCTTGCATGTATAATGGATCCTGATAGCATAATAATTTAACAGAAATATACATATTTTTCTCATTTGCCAATTCAGCAATAGTAACCAGGTTCCATAGCAACTGTGTGCATCCTTTGTTTATTTTTTGGGCTTCCTTGCATTTATAATGGTTTGAAATAATGACATTCATACCTTTTTGTCAAAGGATAGCAAAGATTTGATTTGATGGACTGTTCTACTCAAACTAAATTTTTATACTTAATGGCTGTTCCCTTGCATCTCAAGTTTTAAAGAGTACAACCAGATATGCATGTTAAGATGTGCATGTTGACATGTTGAGAAGACCAAATCTTATTCTAATTTACACAAGTTTTATTTCTTGTAAATGTGTGTATTTGTAATGTGTAAAACGCATACTTTTCTGGCTGCTGACTGCGAGTGCCTATAATATTTTATAGATAATTTTTCTGTTTTTAAGTTTTCTCTTAAGTGAATCAGTTCAGTGAATTCTAGTCCTATATTATAGAGAATGTAATTTTATTCATGGTGATACATCAGTTTTAAAAAATGTAAAAAATATTGTATATGTAAGTAAGGAATACTTTGGCTTGTGACTAAAGAAAATATATTGTTTATGGTATAATTAAAAAATTTGTTTGTACTGAATCAGAGATTTAACTTGAGAAAAATTGAAAAAATTGCGTGTAACAGAATTACAGTAATTTGATTAGTTTATTCCAAAGTAAAATTTATAATTGGATGTAATGGTAAATATTAGGTTTTCCCAAATAAAGAAAATAAGTTGTAAAAGAGAAAAAAAAATAGTTTATGGTCTTTGTAATGAATAATGTTTTTACTTTGAATGAAAGCTAATTTTTTTTGCCTTGTCTTAAAATACAAAATTAATTTACATTAAATCAAAATTTACGTTTTCAACCGAATCATAAATTTAATTTGTGAAAAACTTTTTAAGTTGATCCAAAGTATCACTTTTTTCAGTGTAGGTTGCTGTATAAAGAAATACTTGAAAAGGAATGCTTGTTGTAGGTGTGCTCCCTGTATATAATATAGTATCATAACATTACTAGTATAAATTGTTTGAAATCTCTGAAGAATCTCATCATAGTGTACACACACCAGCTGTGGGACTGTGAGAAAGGATGTATTTCAATCTCTGTGTGTCTTGTACATATGGAAAATTGACAATAAAGTTGACTTTGAGCTTTTGGACAAAGGGAGTTCCAGTTGCCTAGCAACGTTTGCTCAGCTCCAGTGGCTGTTTGGGGTGGGGCTTAAAACTGTTCCATTAGTGTGATGTCATGTTCTTGGTGATGTCATGTTCTAGAATATCTTCCACTGCTTTGATCCTGCGTTGATGATGTTGATGATGTCATATTTTATGTCACATGTCAACATATTCTCTTCCAGGAATCTTTGCATATTGATCCCATCAGATATCTGATTAATTTATTTCCTTCCTGCCCAAACTCAAGTCTGAGAAAAATTCTGCTAGCTTCACTACCAGGTCAGTGAAACCTTCACAACACACAAAACATATTTCATCAAAACGATAGAGCAGCATTTGCTATGGCTGAACAAGGAACATCGCAGACAGAGAAGGTGTCTGGAGTTACAGTGGCAACACTCCGACATCCAGTTGAATCCTTTTTTCAAAGGATGACATTGGAACAGTGGGAGATGGTTAAATCTGGCACTCCTGACAATACCATTAAAATTATGTTGGCGGAGCTGTGCTTAGAAATAATAACAGCCATGACAGAAGCCTTGGTGACTGCTATGAGAGGCTCTGCTGTAGAGCAGGTTGATGAGACCAGACTGAGAGAGACACTTGCAACGACATTTTCTGAGGTTCTTAGCGTTGAGACATCAGTCGAAGACTTAAAATGGTTCACAGGCCCCGTCGTTGGAGAGGTTGTACAAAGTTTAGACTCTACCCTCTTCACTCTTTTGCCCAGCACAGATCCGGTAGAAATTCCGTATGTCATTGCGCCTCGCAGACTCAATTCAATTGTGATTCGTGCCTGCAAAATGTTGAAGACATTTGCCGGTCAGATGAAAAACTTCTGCTCTGCCAAACCACGTAAGCAGAAGAAGGAAAAGAGTCCCAACCCCTCCCAGAAGACAGAAGTTACGGAGGTTACAGAAACTGGTGAATCCTCAGTCATATCAATTTCATTACTCAGTCAGTATAAAGACTCATTACTCAGTCAGAATGAAGACTCATCATACGAAGGGGACGACGAGGAGGCCTCATCACAACAGTCAGTGATTGAGACTTTACAAGAGGTAATCAAGATGGAGGTAAATGAGATCCTTGAACCTCTTCTTGATCAAGTGGCAGACCAGTATGATCTTCTGCAAACCGAACACTCACAGGAGATTGTGAGTGTTTCACGAGACATAGCTAAGCTAATTTCTAAAGAAATTAAGAGCTTAGAGGAGGTAACTGCCGCTGGCTCCAGTCCAGAATTGGAAGAAAAAAGCAGGACTGAGTCAAAGGAAGGAGCAGAGAGAAAAATGAAGACCTTTTTTGCAAAGCGGTTTGCCAAGGTGTCGATCTATCGCATGGTGAACCACTTGAAGGCCAAATTCCACAAGGACCATGTATATGAAGACAGGCATTCAGTGCAGTCACTCATCGCTGGTGTTGACTCCTTGTTACATAAAGTGGACTCTGAAAAACCAGAGAGTAGAAAGGAGGTGTTAGAGAGCTTCAAAAAAGTTTCCAGTGGTGAAGACGAGACTTTTACACAGGAACTCTGTGACACCCTGTACTGTCACATCAGCAGTGGCATGCTAGAAAATGATGGTGGCATCGAAGACTTGGAGAGGGAGACGAGAGAAGACCTACCAGAACCAGTGGACGTTCCTGAGTCAAGTACTCACATTTATTCTTACATCAAGAACAAGGTGTGGAGCTTCCTTGGGCTAATGGGCTGGTGGGTAAATACTCAGGTCAACAGCCACAGTGAAAGGGTAGCTGAAACCCTGATAGAAAATGGCCTAACACGTTCACCTTTTGGCACCAGTGGGAGCGTGCATTCAACTGTTGACAGCCACAGTGAAAAAGTAGCTGAAACTCTGGCAGAAGATGTTTCAACACGCTCACGCTCTGGCACCAGAGTGAGCGTACATTCATCTGTCAAGAGCCACAGTGAAAAAGTAGCTGAAACTCTGGCAGAAGATGGCCCAACACGCTCACCCTTTGGCACCAGAGTGAGCGTACATTCATCTGTCGAGAGCCACAGGAAATCAGTAGCTGAAACTCTGGCAGAAGATGGCCTAACACGCTCACCCTTTGGCACCAGAGTGAGCGTACATTCAACTGCCGAGAGCCACAGGAAATCACTAACTGAAACTCTGGCAGAAGATGGCCCAACACGCTCACCCTTTGGCACCAGAGTGAGCGTACATTCATCTGTCGAGAGCCACAGGAAATCAGTAGCTGAAACTCTGGCAGAAGATGGCCTAACGCGCTCACCCTTTGGCACCAGAGTGAGCGTACATTCAACTGCTGAGAGCCACAGGAAATCACTAACTGAAACTCTGGCAGAAGATGGCCCAACACGCTCACGCTCTGGCACCAGAGTGAGCGTACATTCAACTGTCGAGAGCCACAGTGAAAGAGCAGCTGAAACTCTGGTAGAAGATGGCCCAACACGCTCACCCTTTGGCACCAGAGTGAGCGTACATTCATCTGTCGAGAGCCACAGGAAATCAGTAGCTGAAACTCTGGCAGAAGATGGCCCAACACGCTCACGCTCTGGCACCAGAGTGAGCGTACATTCAGCTGTCAGGAGCCACAGTGAAAGAGCAGCTGAAACTCCAACACGATCACCCTTTCGCACCAGCGTGAGGATACAGTCAGCTGAGCCAGTCTGTGAGAAGACACAGGATGAGGCCGAGCAGGAACAGGAAGAAGAAAGGAAGAGAAGACGTGAAGAAAAAAACAAACAGCACCTTAGGATTTTCTTGGCGAGGCTGATTTCACAGGTGATCAAGAAAATGAACGTGGTATGGAATTTCACAGACCCAGAGGCCATCTGTGAACGTCTGCTGGAAAGGACATTGGTCGAAATTGAGTGTGTGGACTTTGAAGCCACCTCAAAGACTTTTAAAAACTTTGAAAAAACAATGTTTAAAGACCTGTGTAAGAAGTGGGGCTGTGTAGACAATGTTCTGGTCTCCTTGGATACCGCAGAACCAGCCATTGATAAGTACATTGCCTGCTGCATCAGAGATCACCTGATGGTCAGAATCAGATGGTCCGAAAGGCTCAATGCCGCTGCCAGGTTCTTTTCACCCCTATGCGGAGGCCTCTACTCGTGTCTCTGGTGTACTTTCAAGTAAGTGAAGTGTAGCATGTTTTTTTACGTGGGGTTTTCGCCAGGAGCTCAGGTTTTCCAGCATTTAGTGAAGGATCAACTTATTCACTTACATGAAAAAAACCTTTAAGTTGTAACATCTGCAGAGAAGAAATGGAGTTGGTTTTGTCAAGTGACGTGGGGTTTTCGCCAGGAGCTCAGGTTTGCCCGCATTTAGTGAAGGAACAATTGATTTCGCTAACATGAAAAAAACCTTTACTTTGTAACATCTGAGGAGAAGAAATGGAGTCGGTTTTGTCACGTGACATAGGGTTTTCGCCAGGAGCTCAGGTTTGCCCGCATTTAGTGAAGGAACAATTGATTTCGCTAACATGAAAAAAACCTTTACGTTGTAACATCTGAGGAGAAGAAATGGAGTCGGTTTTGTCACGTGACATGGGGTTTTCGCCAGGAGCTCAGGTTTGCCCGCATTTAGTGAAGGAACAATTGATTTCGCTAACATGAAAAAAACCTTTAAGTTGTAACATCTGCAGAGAAGAAATAGAGTCGGTTTTGTCACGTGACGTGGGGTTTTCGCCAGGTGCTCTGGTTTGCCTGCATTTAGTGAAGGAACAACCGATTCACTAACATGAAAAAACATTTTTAAGTTGTAATGTCTGAGGAGTAGAAATAGGTTTAGTGTTATTAAGTGTCATATTTACTGAAATGTCTTCATGTGCTAGTTTATATGTTTTAAGTATTTCATAATTTCTTCCCAAATAATAGTTTTTTTCATATAATAATAACTAGGGGGATGGGGCTTTGGAGTTGATTAGAATCTCGAATATGTCAAAGATTAGCAACAAAATTGATTTGATTGAAATACTATTTTTATGTAGTTCCAGATACTCCCTCTGTCGTGTGTATGTGTGTGTGTGTGTGTGTGTGGCCAGCAGGTCCTGCACCATGCCACCTGGTGCTTTCTACCAATGCAGCTGTTACACTTGGTGGAGGTGATACACCTGTGCACAACCAGCACACACCCCTACTTGTGGTCTACTGGGGGCAGCAGTGGCCATGATGGCGTCAATGTTTTTTGCAAGGGCAGAAACAGTGGTCAGGGGGGGGTTCACACACCACATCCCCTGGTAGTCACAAAGCTCCAAAAACCATCGACACCTTCAGGGCCACTGCTGCCACCGGCTTGACCACAGGAATAGGTTTAGTGCCCCACCTTACTTCTCCTCAGACGGGTCCACAGTTCACATCAGAGCACAGACACACAGACACATACAAACAGACACACAGACACACACACACAAACACACACACACACACACACACACACACACACACACAGACACACACACACACACACACACACACATATCCCCTGCTGGTCACAGAGCTCCATAATGTGATTGTGATTCCTGTGGTTGGTAGGCAGTGGTGCGGTGGAGTTTAACTCCCAGGCTCTATACAACTGTGTCTCAGAGCTCTGAGGTGAACTGTGGACCCGTCTGAGGAGAAGTCAGAAGGGCAACCAAATTGAGCAACCCAGGCCCAAGGGCAAACTAAACTAACAAACTAACTATAAAACAAAACCTAAGTAACTCTGCCAGAGTGTCCTTTTTGGACACTTTTGCCGGTCCCAAGCCCGGATAAAGGAGGAGGGTTGGATTTGTTCCATTAGCTTCTTTCCTTACTGAGGAGTTGGTAACACTGCTCTCTCTGTTAACTTTGTATTGAATGAAGGAGCCTCCTCGTCAGTTCTGTTCGTTAGCAAACAACAGAAAATGTCTAAAAGCTGCTGTGTGGTGAAATGTAGCTACTAGTGCTTTTTTTCAAGTCCAAGAACAACATTTAACCTGATTCTCATGTATTTCTGCTTGACAGCTCATTGCTACGTTTACTGATATAGTTTTAAAGCTATTGTTATCCAATTTTTCCTCTCTAAACATCCTAAAAATCACATATTTAGTCACATCAATTGGGATATACCTTTTCAATTGCAGAGGGCGTAATTGACTTCTGATTTGTGGTGTTACGCAAACATCACGGATACATCCCTGCTAGAGCGCATTTTAACCCCGCCCCCCAGTGGAGGGTAAACAATCATTGCGCTCGAGGGGCCAAAGGCAGTACCCGTGGGAAATTTTTCTTTGTTTAAAATAGGACACTGCACTAAAATGTATCACTACACTGTAATAAATTACTGCATGTCTCACACAGCCTCAGTCACTTACTCACCTCATCCACTGTGTGTGTGCTTCTCTGTGACATAAGCTAAACATAATTCATCATGTCTCAGTCTAAACTGTACACTCAAAAATACAGAAAGGAGTGGGAATTAAACCCTCAATTCAATGGCTGGTTGAAGCCGTTTCACTCTGCCTGTATTGTAAGGCTGATTTCTATGCCAAACTTAGTGGTGTAAAAACCACATGACAACTCAAAAACACACTCAAAAGGCAAAGCCTTACAACAGTTCCACCCAAGACAAGCCGCCATTTATTGTTTAAAAAATTGACTCTGCAAAGAAGGCTGAGGCCAACATGGTTTTGGCTATCACTGAACACTTAGTATGTTTACATGACACAAAAAAATGAATTATTGCAGTAGTTGGTCACATAAGATGATCGCAGTAGTTGGTCACATTAGACGCTTGCAGTAGCCGGTCACATTAGACGATCGCCGTAGCCGGTCACATTAGACGATTGCAGTAGCCGGTCACATTAGACGATGTGCCCATGTAGTTTGATTAAACTATTTCAGTTCTTTATTTCTTAATATTCATCACAGCAAAAAACTTGCACTGCATTGATCAAACCTGCTAACATGAAATAGGAAATGTCTGGTCTTGGGTGTCCAGTCCTCACTTTTATTGTGGGAATTTGAAACAAAGGCTGTGAAATACTGAAATGGTTTAACATGTTTTATTGAATGAACAAACTAATGAGTAAATGAAAGTTATTTGAACACAGGATAAGACAACAAAAAATGTGCAGTTTATTCCCAGTTACGTCATCAGGAAGAGCTGCAGAGAAAAAAAACAAAACAGAAACACTTTAAAAAATGGCATTGCCTATCACAGTCTACACTAAAATACTGAAGACCCTGGAGCATAGCAAATTCAATTTTACATTGACATATTAATAATATTACCTACCATTTAAACAGTGCCCCTTCCTTCCTCATCTGCCTTTCCATTCTTTGACAAAACTCCTCCACTTCACTGTAAAGGTAAACAGACATCATAATAAAGGGAAAGCTCCAATCAGCTGGATTTTTATGTATTTTAGTTAATAGATAGAATCTTCTGGGTCTTGGTTGTGAATCGTCAATCAAACAGTTTCTCTGTTTTTCATTGATTAGTTTTTTTCTCATACATTTTTTTAAAGATTTGGGTAATTTGAATGAATGTTTGTGGGTAAATTGGTTTGGGTAATTTGATATAATATAAGGGGTTATTCAACTGTCTATATGCTTCCAATTTATATTGCTCAAGGTCCAGGATGACCACCACACTGCCCCTGTCTGCTGGCTTTATTATGATTTCTTTATTTTCAATTAATTGTTTTAGGGCCAAATTTTCTTCTGTTGTAAAATTGGGGGTTATTTTTAGGATTTCAAATTGGGGGGGGGGGGGGGGGGGGGCAGGAGAGGGGAGAGAGAAAGAAGAGGCAGGAGAGGGGCGAGAGCGAGGGGGGATAGGAAGCAGAGGAAGAGCTGGGGGAGGAAGAGAGAGAGACAGAAGGGGGGAGGGGGAGGAGAGAAAGAGGTGGAGAAGGAGCTCGACCTGGGTCCGCATTCCCTGGAGCGTGGATTTCCACCCTGGTGCTGGAGGTGAGTGGTCTGATGTGTGTCTCAAGGAGCGGTCTGGGGGCTGGACCAGTGGATGTTGAGGCAGGTGTAGACCTGGGAGGGGCCGGAGCAGTGGAAGCTGGAAAAGGTGGGGGTCTGGGGGGGGCTTGTACTGTTAGATTAGCCCTGAGGAAGTGTTCTACTTCTTTTAGAGTCTCTGGTCTGAGCCTGTGGCCCAGATTCTTTCTGGCCCAGCCAGAGGCAACCAGGAATGGGCCTTGCCAGTCTTTGTGTGGGAAACCTGCAAGTTCCTGAATGTCAGAGTTTACAGAGTCTTCATAATTCTGCCTTAAGATAAGTATGGCATTGTATTCCCAATTTCTAGCATTTCCTTCTAGCAGGGAAAGAGTTACACATACACATATTTGTGTATGATTGTCAGTGCCAAGGGAAAGAGAGAAAGATGGAGAAGGAGAAAGGGAGAGGGAGAGCATGCAGGAAGAACCAGGTGAGAAAATAACAACAATAAATTGATATATAGTGAATAGTGGCGAGCAAAACAGTAACAACTCATACTCCTATACTAATTTATTGGCGTTGCAGTATGTGGCCTATATTTAGCATTTAGTTGTCCAAGTAGCTGTTACTTTGTTCAGTGACAATAAAGTTCAATCTAATCGAATCTAATAACTGTTGATTGAGGGTTGGTGGTGGCAGTGGGGCTCAATGGGTGCTCAGCACCCCTAAAGCTCTGACCCTAGAATCACACCTGCTCACTGAGCAAAAAGTGTCAGAGGAGTGAAGTTCTGAGTTGCAGGAAGAAAAGTCCTCGGTATATGTAAGGATAGTGTTAGCAACACAGGTCAGTTCCTCTTTCTCTAGAATGAGGGTGTGTGTGTTCTCTAACTGGTTACTCAATTAATTTGGCAATATTTCCCCACAATAGGGTTAAAGAGAATCTGTAGAAAAGTACACTCATTTCAGTAATGATGCCTAACAGCAATTCCTTGTAATGAAACGTAAGTTTTACTGTTAAAATGTCTTTCATGGTGCTTAGACTAAGCCCTTAAGATTTGCAACACCAGGCCCTCTTCAACACAGACTAATAAGTTCACCAAAACTTGCATACCATCCCAAGGTTGGTATGTTTTTTTAGAAAGAAAAAAAAGAGAGCATAAAAGTATGTCATAAACTGGTGCCACACACACACACACACACACACACATACACACACACACTCGCTCACTGGTTTGTGATCCACAGACAACCGCATACTCTGCTTTTATGCTTTTAAAACACACACACACACACACACACACACACACACTTTGGCCACTGGCAGGAGGATATGTAACTAGGAGTGCTTCATTATGAAAATGACTTGAGACATGAGATTACTTTTGGGATGCCTTACTTTCCTTTTGGGACGAGTCATGTATTTAGATCTATGATTAGTATAGAGAACATATCATAATGTGTAAATGAAGCTCCACAACAATAAACATGTAAACAATAAAATGGGAAATCTCAGTATACTTTACCCGATGCTTAGTAAACCAGATCTAATGACTGTTGATGCCAACTACATAACTAGCACACAAGGATGTAGCATCCTAGTGCTAGCCTCAGAGCTAATGACAATACATGCAAAACTTCCATTTGTCCTGCACACTAAAACACCACTTGAAGGCCCATTTACTGCTGCTGACAGACCTAGTTGAGATTTGCTGTTAATCAGAAAAAATGTGTTTCTTCTGTGAAGGAAATTTGGTACTTCCTGTCATGGTCGTACAAGAAGTACGATATTCAGGACACAAGGCCTTGTGGGAACTCACTAGGGCCTTAACTCTGATAACACCGTGATTGAGGGGAACATGTAGATCGAGTCTTGCTGACAAGCCAATGCTGAAAAGTGCAACAGTCATGAGTCGAGCGGTGTACGGGACTTTGTTGTACTGTAAAATAGCCATTCGGAATTGTGCTGTGTATGGAATACGAATGTGCTAATAAAACTTGCTGAACAGAGTATTGAGTGCTTTGTGTTTGGCCAGCTCACCCATTAACTTAGTGCAGTTGTCAAAATTGTCACGACACTTCCCTCACAGTCAGTCAACTATTATAACCCTTAATGAAGCCTAAAACATCCCAGAGAAGATGAAACTTTATTAAAAAAAAGATTATAGATCACAGAGGACATTTATTGTTATAAATCAACAGTATTATGGGGAGTCTTCTCTATTATCTCTATTATAAGATACCAAATAAATCATCACACAAGTCAATTGTGACAAATATAAATAAACCAACAATTTGTGAAATAATCAAAGAAATTTATTAAATATATTGCAGACATTATTATGTTATTTCTTCATTCATTTTCATGACATTACTTACTAATCTTATCAATGAAATGTCAGAAAATAGTGAAAAATCTCTGTTATAAATCCCCACAGCACAAACACATGAATTCAAAGGTATTGTTTCAATAAACCAACACCTTTAGATATAAGTAAATATAAGATTATGACCATATATGACAAAGAAAAGCATTAAATATTCATATTTGAAGAGCCAGAAGTTTTTGGCATGTTTTGATGCAATATATTACACTCAAATGAAGAAAGATGTTTTAGATGAAAAAATGATTCCACACAACATTAAAGTTTAAAGGTGGATTTTCACCGGAGTTGATTCCAGTCAAATCTAATTTATATTATCTTACCTATAAAATGTGATAAATAATTAAACATTGCCTGTTATATTTGAATGTATAAATGCACAGAGAGAGGTTACATACACAGTTAATGAATGACGCATGCATAGATAGTGACCTATGTAAATCAGATAGTGACCCCCATTCACAGAGACAGGAGACAGAATGAGAGACAGAATAACAGATTATTCTAACAAGAGAGAGAAAAAACATTTAATCTCAATCCTTGACTGCACATACACAGGTATTTTTGGAAACAGGGTTTTTTTCCCACCTTCATTAAAAAACCCTCCAGTCTACATGAAAACAAAATGCCAAACCAACAACAGGGAATAAAACCTAACTCTAAAGTAATGTTGGCAAATTAAGCAATAAAGAAAATGATGATACTGGCCAATCAGAAGCCTGAAAAAGCTATTACTGGAAGGCTATCTGGCAGCAATATGGTTGTATATGCAAGCATACATGGACAGCCACTGCACCAGTCTGCACCTCCAAACAACAGCCAATGCTTTATGAATGTAGAAGTGTGCTGCTACTACAACAGCCACCAACTAAGATTACTGTGAACAAGTAATCTAAAAGTCACTAAAATGGTCTGTATAGAAATAAATAGATAATAGTAAAAAAAAAAGCCCAAATGCACATTATTAAACAGAGCTGTATACGTGTGGCCTCAGCTCATGGAACACTTGAAAGGAAGAAACTGGTTCCAGTGTTGAAGGTCATGGTGCTTCATTCGGTAAGGTCTTTGCAGGTTATTCCTCTCTGTGAAGAGAAACAGTCAATTTCAGCTTTGAAAGTTTCCATATTATTGGAATTTAAAAGTCATCCATGTCATCTATGTTGCATTTTATTTTTCAAACACTACAACAACACTACATACAGCTGAAAGAAATGTATCAAGGAAATCCTGTCCATGTCTCTGTTGTAACATTCAGCATAAGAGCATGTTGTCCAGACTTACTATGTTCAACCTTCTGAGTCTTTCTGGGAGCCAGCTGGCATTTGGGTCCACACAATATGTTCTGCTGCTTTTACCAACAAGGCTAGAGTTGAAAGAAGAGATAAGAAATCAAAAGTTGGTTTTATTCACAATGTACCCTAGGACCATAACACAGCATTAAATGAATATATGTATTCACACGACATTACAAACAAGGGTAATCTGTTCTTTATGCTCATCTGAACTAACCAGCTCCTCTCTCCATAATTAACACACAGACATGAGAGAGCAACGATTATGTAACTTCCAGCAAAAAGGGGAACTAACAAACTTCACCAAGTCACAGTTGGTTAATATGTTATACTTAGGTCCATGTTCCAAAATTAAGTCATAGGTTCATGGATAAAACAGCTGTTGTGCCAGACTGGCCGCTTTCTCCTTCACAGTATTTCTGCTCAGGACTGCAGGGGACACCATCTGACAAACCACAACGCAAACATAGACTGAAAATTAAGTTATTTTTTGATTAAATAATGTTACTTACAGGAATGCATGTATATTACAATGAGTATGATATTCCTTCTGTTCAAAGCAGGCATTGACAGGCCCCCGAATGAGGTTCTGAGAGACCTTCGGACAGCAGGGGGGCACAGGTCCTGGAGGTTGATTTTTCTGAAGTTGCGCTTCAATACACACTACACAAAATATAATTAAGTCTGTGAGTAAAATATTTTTTTCTGGTTTACTATTTTTTAAAAGCAGAAGTCTGAAATATAGAGTCTGACACAATTCAATAGATTCTCCCAACCATTAGAGTAACTCTTCAGAGAAGTAATTCGTAGTCAAATACTCACCGTATGCAAACAGAATGCTGAAACACATCAGAGTGAGTCCATAGCAAAAGGAGGAAGACATCCTGGCTCTGACAGTGTGTCTGTACAGCAGAAATCACTCACTGGTCCAGTACGTGTCAGAGAAGTGAAGTTCTGACTTGCAGGAAGAAAAGTCCTCGGTATATGTCAGGATAGTGTGAGCAACACAGGTGAGTTCCTCTTTCTCTAGAATTAGGGTGTTCTCTAACTGGTTACTCAATTAATTTGGCAATATTTCCCCACAATAGGGTTAAAGAGAATCTGTAGAAAAATACACTGATTTCAGTAATGATGCCAAACAAGGCTAGCTGTTTCCCACTGTGTTAGGCCAAGCTAAGCTAACTGCTCATGGCTTTGTAGCTTCTTATTTATCCTTCAAACATGACAGTAACTCTTGGCAACAAAGTGATTAATATATTTCTCAAAGAGTCAAATTATTCCTTCAAAGTTCCATTTCATTTTTCTTCACCTTCACACTGTGTGTACTCTATTAATGTATGCTGTAAATACGGCACCAACATTTTTCAAAAATGCTCTCTATGACTTTATAGAACAGTAAAGACTTCAGTGAACATATTGATAACATATGTAAATGCGTTAAAAACAGTGTTAAGAAATACATTGAGGAAACCTTTGAAATTAAATATCTGACTCCAAAACAAAATCCTCACCTATTTCTCTACACAGATAGTTTGATGGGGAATGATGAGCAGGAGACGTCCCAGTTCTCAGTTTAGCTTCATTTTATTACAACACGTTAAGAAATGTGCAGTTACAGAGTCTCTGGGTTCAATCTACACGTCCCTGAACACAAAAATGCTGATCAGTTCATGAGGTCTGGACCAGTCTACTTTCCTTTGAACCCTTTTTTATATTCAAACAAAGTTTACTAAGAATGTAGGTAGATCTCTCCAGAAGGTGCCTCCTCTTGATCCGCTGATTTGTCAGTTTATTCAATATCTGGATACGTCATGTCACCAAGCAGAGAAGACAGTTATCTTTCTGCTCAGTACACCATATCCATGACCTGACCTGTAACAGAACTTTCAAAACATAAACTCCTGCCTTGATATGACCAGCAGAGATATTATTGGAGACACAGATTTTGCAATAAACAATAAAACATAAAATATATCTTTTGTGATTTTAGAACCTTACTCTAAGTAGGACAGAGGAAGTTTAAGCAGATGGAGTAAATGTATTTAGTTTAATCATAGTTTAAAAACAATATTAGCACATGATCATTGTATCAAAGCATCTTGCATGATTAATCTATAAATGCACAGAGAGAGGTTACATACACAGTTAGTGAATGACGCATGCATAGATAGTGACCTATGTAAATCAGATAGTGAACCCCATTCACAGAGACAGGAGACAGAATGAGAGACAGAATAACAGATTATTCTAACAAGAGAGAGAAAAAACATTTAATCTCAATCCTTGACTGCACATACACAGGTATTTTTGGAAACAGGGTTTTTTTCCCACCTTCATTAAAAAACCCTCCAGTCTACATGGAAACAAAATGCCAAACCAACAACAGGGAATAAAACCTAACTCTAAAGTAATGTTGGCAAATTAAGCAATAAAGAAAATGATGATACTGGCCAATCAGAAGCCTGAAAAAGCTATTACTGGAAGGCTATCTGGCAGCAATATGGTTGTATATGCAAGCATCCATGGACAGCCACTGCACCAGTCTGCACCTCCAAACAACAGCCAATGCTTTATGAATGTAGGAGTGTGCTGCTACTACAACAGCCACCAACTAAGATTACTGTGAACAAATAATCTAAAAGTCACTAAAAGGGTCTGTATAGAAAATAAATAGATAATAGTAAAAAAAAAAGCCCAAATGCACATTATTAAACAGAGCTGTATACGTGTGGCCTAAGCTCATGGAACACTTGAAAGGAAGAAACTGGTTCCAGTGTTGAAGGTCATGGTGCTTCATTCGGTAAGGTCTTTGCAGGTTATTCCTCTCTGTGAAGAGAAACAGTCAATTTCAGCTTTGAAAGTTTCCATATTATTGGAATTTAAAAGTCATCCATGTCATCTATGTTGCATTTTATTTTTCAAACACTACCACAACACTACATACAACAGAGACATGGACAAGATTTCCTTGATACATTTCTCTCAGCTGTAACATTCAGCATAAGAGCATGTTGTCCAGACTTACTATGTTCAACTTTCTGAGTCTTTCTGGGAGCCAGCTGGCATTTGGGTCCACACAATATGTTCCGTTGCTGCTACCAACAAGGCTAGAGTTGAAAGAAGAGATAAGAAATCAAAAGTTGGTTTTATTCACAATGTACCATAGGACCATAACACAGCATTAAATGAATATATGTATTTACACGACATTACAAACAAGGATAATCTGTTCTTTATGCTCATCTGAACTAACCAGCTCCTCTCTCCATAATTAACACACAGACATGAGAGAGCAACGATTATGTAACTTCCAGCAAAAAGAGGAACTAACAAACTTCATAAAGTCACAGTTGGTTAATATGTTATACTTAGGTCCATGTTCCAAAATTAAGTCATAGTTTAATGGATAAAACAGCTGTTGTGCCAGACTGGCCGCTTTCTCCTTCACAGTATTTCTGCTCAGGACTGCAGGGGACACCATCTGACAAACCACAACGCAAACATAGACAGAAAATTAAGTTATTTTTTGATTAAATAATGTTACTTACAGGAATGCATGTATATTACAATGAGTACGATATTCCTTCTGTTCAAAGCAGGCATTGACAGGCTCCCGAATGCGGTTCTGAGAGACCTTCGTACAGCAGGTGAACCCAGGTCCTGGAGGTTGAATTTTCTGAAGTTGCGCTTCAATACACACTAAACAAAATATAATTAAGTCTGTGAGTAAAATATTTTTTTCTGGTTTACTATTTTTTCAAGGTAGAAGTCTGTAATATAGAGTCACACAATTCAATAGATTCTCCCAACCATTAGAGTAACTCTTCAGAGAAGTAATTGGTAGTCAAATACTCACCTTGTGCAAACAGAATGCTGAAACACATCAGAGTGAGTCCATAGCAAAAGGAGGAAGACATCCTGGCTCTGACAGTGTGTCTGAACAGCAGAAATCACTCACTGGTCCAATACGTGTCAGAGAAGTGAAGTTCTGACTTGCAGGAAGAAAAGTCCTCGGTATATGTAAGGATAGTGTTAGAGAACACACACACCCTCATTCTAGAGAAAGAGGAACTGACCTGTGTTGCTAACTGGTTACTCAATTAATTTGGCAATATTTCCCCACAATAGGGTTAAAGAGAATCTGTAGAAAAATACACTGATTTCAGTTATGATGCCTAACAATAGTTCCTTGTAATGACACATAAGTTTCACTGTTAAAACTTTGTCACTTTTAACCAGCATGAATACCTCCTCTTTAAAGTGAAATACCACTTTTTATAGCACTAATATGTTTAACTTTGAACCAAGGTTATAATAGTTTTGGGTTTTTCATTGGTTTCAGTTTTAATTTTGTTGTGATTTTTTGTTTTTAAATTCAGTTAGTTTTAATTAGTTTTTAGAGTGTGTCTGCTCGTCTTATTTTTTATTTTCTCGAAAATGCTTAGTTTAAGTTTAGTTTTTATTAGTTTTAGTGTTAGTTCTAGTTTTTTGTAATGGGGTATTTGTTGGGTGCCAGATTTTAAAAAGTCAGAATAAATGTTTCCTTTATTTCCTTTGTCTGATCCATCTCAGCCCCAATAAGTTTATTAAGTCATAAAACCAGATAGATGTATTAGATTTCATATCAACCAAAAAGGTTTACGTGTAAAAAATAGTTGACAAAGACGAAAACTAAGGACATTTTCACTATAATTTTAGTTTGTTTTAGTTAGTTTTGTAACCATAAAATACAGTTTCAGTTAGTTTTTGTTTTTTTAAAAACTCGTTTTTATTTTTATTTCAGTTAATGAAAATGTTTTTCAATTCTAGTTTTCGTTAACTATAATAACCTTGCTTTGAACCCATCTGTCCGGATTAATGTGGTTTGAATTCATGTTTGAAAAGGCTCTCAAAAACTGAATTGTAATTTTATTTGTTATTAATAAAGGATCATACTTTCTGACAGAAAAATCCAATATTGAAAAAAAACCTACCAGTCAAAATATGAAGCTGGTCATGTTGAATAGGTCAGATTCACACACTAGAATTCAAGACAAAAATTACAAGATGAAGAATAATAATAATAATAAAAACTACAGCAGGACAACAGAGAACAAAAGATCTACATTGTTGGTCCTCCTGGTTAGTCAGCCAAGTTGTGCTTTAAGGTCTTGTTTGGTGTCTCAAATTTAACATGTTTCATGTTAGCATGCTACAGACACATCAAGTGACATTTTTCTTACTTAATCCACAGAAAAATTAATTGGAATGTATTTTAGGTAATAGTCTTATCCACTTTCTTTGCTGCTGAGTTGTAACTAAAAGGCTTGCGTCTGTAGGATAAATATAATGCTCCAGCCAGCAGCTGGTTAGCTTAGCCTAGCATCAAGATTAGCCTGGCTTTGTCCAACTCTACATAAAACCTAAACTAACTTCCCTCGTGCTTAGTTTTTCATTTTAGAGGTGAATGATTATTATTTTTTCCTATCTTCATAGGGAGAGAACAAGGCTAGCTGTTTCCCACTGTGTTATGCCAAGCTAAGCTAACTGCTCATTGGCTTTGTAGCTTCATATTTATCCTTCAAGCATGACAGTAACTCATGGCAACAAAGTGATTAATATATTTCTCAAAGAGTCAAATTATTCCTTCAAAGTTCCATTTCATTTTTCTTCACCTTCACACTGTGTGTACTCTATTAATGTATGCTGTAAATACGGCACCAACATTTGTCAAAAATGCTCTTTATGACTTTATAGAACAGTAAAGACTTCAGTGAACATATTGATAAAATATGTAAATGCGTTAAAACAGTGTTGAGAAATACATTGAGGAAACCTTTGAAATTAAATATCTGACTCCAAAACAAAATCCTCAACTATTTCTCTGCACAGATAGTTTGATGGGGAATGATGAGCAGGAGACGTCCCAGTTCTCAGTTTAGCTTCATTTTATTACAACACGTTAAGAAATGTGCAGTTACAGAGTCTCTGGGTTCAATCTACACGTCCCTGAACACAAAAATGCTGATCAGTTCATGAGGTTTGGACCAGTCTACTTTCCTTTGAACCCTTTTTTATATTCAAACAAAGTTTACTAAGAATGTAGGTAGATCTCTCCAGAAGGTGCCTCCTCTTGATCCGCTGATTTGTCAGTTTATTCAATATCTGGATACGTCATGTCACCAAGCACAGAAGACAGTTATCTTTCTGCTCAGTACACCATATCCATGACCTGACCTGTAACAGAACTTTCAAAACATAAACTCCTGCCTTGATATGACCTGCAGAGATATTATTGGAGACACAGATTTTGCAATAAACAATAAAACATAAAATATATCTTTTGTGATTGTAGAACCTTTCTCTAAGTAGGACAGAGGAAGTTTAAGCAGATGGAGTAAATGTATTTAGTTTAAAAACAATATTAGCACATGATCATTGTATCAAAGCATCTTGCATGATTAATCTATAAATGCACAGAGAGAGGTTACATACACAGGTAGTGAATTACGCATGCATAGATAGTGACCTATGTAAATCAGATAGTGACCCCCATTCACAGAGACAGGAGACAGAATGAGAGACAGAATAACAGATTATTCTAACAAGAGAGAGAAAAAACATTTAATGTCAATCCTTGACTGCACATACACAGGTATTTTTGGAAACAGGGTTTTTTTCCCACCTTCATTAAAAAACCCTCCAGTCTACATGAAAACAAAATGCCAAACCAACAACAGGGAATAAAACCTAACTCTAAAGAAATGTTGGCAAATTAAGCAATAAAGAAAATGCTGAAGCTGGCCAATCAGAAGCCTGAAAAAGCTATTACTGGAAGGCTATCTGGCAGCAATATTGTTGTATATGCAAGCATCCATTGGCTTCATGGCACATTGTGCTCTTGTATTTTGTGCTGACCACTTGTGGTCCGATCGCCCAAGATGCATTTAAAAACCAAGTGTCAACAAGGTTTAAGATGACTTTGGACAACAAGTCACTAAAAGTGTCTGTAAAGACCAGGGCTATTCATAAAAAGCTAAAGCACACGTTTTTAAACAGAGCTGTATACGTGTGGCCTAAGTTCATAGAAAACTTGAAAAGAAGAAACTGGTTCCAGTGTTGAAGGTCATGGTGCTTCATTTGGTTCGGTAAGGTCTTTGCAGGTTATTCCTCTCTGTGAAGAGAAACACTCAATTTCAGCTTTGAAAGTTTCTATATCATTGGAATTTAAAAGTCATCCATTTATGTTGCATTTTTTTTTTTTCAAACACTACAATTCCTAAACCCTTAACAGTCACAATGCAATAAAACTTCCTAGTAAGGCAAGGTCTCCCTAACTCCACCTCACAGTGTTTGATCTAATTAACATAATGAATTGTATTATCACAGACAATAGAGACATGGACAAGATAATACATTTCTCTCAGCTGTAACATTCAGCATTACAGCATGTTGTCAAGACTTACTTTCTCCAACTCTCTGAGTCTTTCTGAAAGCCAGCTGGCATTTGGGTCCACACAATGTGTTCTGTTGCTGCTGCTACCAACAAGGCTAGAGTTGAAAGAAGAGATAAGATATCAAGTTAGTTTTATTTACAAATTCGATTTACCCTAGGACCATAACACAGTATTAAAATTATATAGAATATAATATATAAAATAATGTTACTTACAGGTATGCATGTATATTACAATGAGTACAATATTCCTTCTGTTCAAAGCAGGCGTTGACAGGCTCCGGAATGGGCTTCTGAGAGACCTTCGGACAGCAGGGGGGCACAGGTCCTGGAGGTTGATTTTTCTGAAGTTGCGCTTCAATACACACAACACAAAATATAATTAAGTCTGTGAGTAAAATATTTTTTTCTGGTTTACTATTTTTTAAAAGCAGAAGTCTGAAATATAGAGTCTGACACAATTCAATAGATTCTCCCAACCATTGGAGTAACTCTTCAGAGAAGTAATTCGTAGTCAAATACTCACCGTATGCAAACAGAATGCTGAAACACATCAGAGCGAGTCCATAGCAAAAGGAGGAAGACATCCTGGCTCTGACAGTGTGTCTGAACAGCAGAAATCACTCACTGGTCCAATACGTGTCAGAGAAGTGAAGTTCTGTCTTGCAGGAAGAAAAGTCCCCGGTATATGTAAGGATAGTGTGAGCAACACAGGTGAGTTCCTCTTTCTCTAGAATTAGGGTGTGTTCTCTAACTGGTTACTCAATTAATTTGGCAATATTTCCCCACAATAGGATTAAAGAGAATCTGTAGAAAAGTACACTCATTTCAGTAATGATGCCTAACAGTAATTCCTTGTAATGACACGCAAGTTTTACTGTTAAAACTTTGTCACTTTTAACCAGCATGAATACCTCCTCTTTAAAGTGAAATACCACTTTTTATAGCACTGATATGTTTCACTTTGAACCCATCAGTCTAAAATTAGGTTTTTGAGAGCCTTTTTCAAACAGGAATTCAAACCACATAAATTCAGTTTTATTTATTTATTAGGGCCACGGGGCAATCGCACCGAGCACTGGGCCCTACAGCTATTACTGTATGGGACCAGTGCTCGGTGCAATTGCCCTGAGGCTCTAACTACAACAGGACAACAGAGAACAAATGATTGATTGCTGATCTGGTGCCCCGGTCATAACATAATGTTGATGTGAAGTAGTTTTAGGCTGCATGAACTGCGTATTGTGTTTTATTTTGAAAGGGGCTGGAAGTGTTTTACGTTGATTCTGAGTCGGACTTCCTGTCTGGTGCGATCTGCTCTGTTGAGATTTACGCGGTTTGGCAGCGTCTCGCGGAGAAATAGAAGTCCTACCTAATGCTCGCGTAGAGACGCTGACGTGACGCTGCTGTAACGTTACGCAGCGCGCCCAGTGGAAATGCTCTCATTGATTAGAGTGTTACCTATTTGCAACGGCGAACGCGGCGCTGACATGACGCTGCTGTAACAAGCTCGGTGGAAATCAGGCTTTAGAGTTAAAGGGTCAGGGCTAGGTAAGTGGGTGATAACCGACGTGGATTATTTGTCAAAAAAAAGTAAAGACACTGGTAATGGTACTCCTGGGTTACTGGGACTGGGGTCGATACCCTGCGGAGTCCAGCTGGTCATTTTGACATTTCTATGAACGGTTTAGAGTTAGGGCTAGGATTGAGGCTAAATTTTAGATTAAGATCAGGGTTAGGGGTTAGGTCCAAGGTTAAAATTTTAGATTAGGTTAAGGTTCACGGTTAGGGTTATATTAGGGTTAAGATGTTTCGGTTAGGTTTTAAGGGTTTAGGGCTAGGGTTAGGGTTAGATTTAGGGTTAAAGTTTAGGTTTAGGGTTAGGGTTAGGGTTAGAGTTAGGGTTAGGATAGGTGAACTGATCCTGCCCCTGGTAGGGAGCAGAGGGTGCACTCGCTATCCACCCCCTTTGGTCCTAGTAGGGAGGACGGGGCCGTTGGCCTCGGCCACATCGGACCACCGTCCACCCATCCTCATATGCACCCATAGCCATGGGAGGTAAGTGTATTTATTTTTGTTAGATGTAAATATTTATTATCATTTATTTATTTATTTATTAATGTATATCAATGAACTAAGGAGGGTGTGTCCTGAAAATCAAAAGCAACGTTTCGACCCCTCCTGGGTCTTCATCAGGCTAAGGACACACTGAAAACTGCTGTATTGGCTGTGTAAAATAGCTGGCATACACGTCAGTATCAGAGAAGGAGAGCGCTGCTCCTGTCTCTGCCTCTTTTATAGCCACAACCCCTGTGCTCCGATTGGCTGTTTGAATTTACTTTGAAGTAAGTGGCATTTGCAATTTACTTATTTGTAATCTTTTTAAGTTAGTGGCAATGTGATTTACTTATGTATGATATTTTTAAGTTAGTGGCATTGTAATTTACTTATTTGTATTTTTTAAGTTATCGGTACTGTAGTTAATTTGTAAAATTGATTTTTGAGCTATTGGCATTCATCATTCACTTATTTATTTTATTTATTTCCACCCTTTTTTATTAACTTATGATGTCCAAAATGAATTATTTTTAATGTTAAACTGTCCCAAATAAGTTGTTTTTTAAAAATCTCATAACGCCCGAAATGAATTATTTTAGCCCTGTGATGTCCCAAATGAATTATTTGAAGATTATGATGTCCGAAATAAACAGTTTTTTATTGTTGTGATGTTCGAATTGAATTATTTGTAATATTTTGATGTCCCCCATGAATTTTTTTATAATAACATGATGTCCAAAATGGATTCTGTTAGCCCCATGATGACCGAAGTTAATGTGGAAATTGGGGTTAGGGTTAGGGCCATTGATTAGGGTTAGTTACGGTTAGGGATGGGGTTTAGGGTTAGGGTCAGTTACGGTTAGGGCCAGGGTTAGGGTGGAAATAATAAAATAGGAAAACTAATACTAATTGTCAAGGTCAGTCTAATTGATACCCCGTTGTAGTCCAGCTATTCTCACCGCTCTAAAACTGTGGATCAAAAAAAAAAGAACAAATAATGGCGTTTCCACTTCTTTTTCTTTAAAATATCATTTATGTTGATATATTCTTGTATACCATGACTTCTTTGTCTAGGCATTTTTTGGTGACCGTGAGACCCCAATCAATCATTTTTCGTTCAGAGTTGATGTGTCGTTTAGGGTTAGGGTTAGGGGTGAAAAGGTTTGGATGGAAGCCATCAGAGCACACTCCATGTCACCCCTCCCTGTGTCCGAGGCGGCTCCACCGACCCCACAGAGCCAGAAGTCCCCCCACAATCATATCCCCATGAATTGAAATTAATTTCAAAAATAAAAGTATACATATGTTTTTCAAACAGAAAGTTGATGTTGGTTTAATTATTTACATTTTATACACGGGGATATATGAACAACACAAATGGGGTTATAAAATGGCTTTATACACATTTAGAACACAAAGATAGGGTTGATTTAATTATTTACATTTAACTATATACATTTTAGAATACCAAAAAAGGGTTTTAATTAATTTAATTAAAAAAACATGATTAATAACTAAGTACAGACCTTTATGAAAATGATGAACATATGTCCCTTAATTATTGTAACAGTAAAAATCTGAATTATTTACATTTTTCCCTCCCTTGACAACAACCTATAATACCTAATAATGTATGTAGATGTGGAAACTTTTTTTGTATCAAGTCGCATGCGAACGTTTGTTCTGTATTGTTTCTTACAGTATTATTCCTGAATTGGGATGAGATCTCATCTGTCTTTCCGTAAAGCTTCTATGTGGACTAACGCCTGGATTCCACTGGATGCGTAACGACTCCGACAGGGGTCTGTCCGCAACGGCTGCGTATCTACGCAGTCCGTCAACACCCACCGGATCCGTCTGTGTCGGAGCTGTTGCGGACAGCAGAGTCCCGAGGACGCACGAGATCTCGCGAATTCACGCCTAATCAATTGATATAACTGGAAGATAATCAACATCTCCTCGTTAATGCCTGGAGACAAATCCAGCGACTCCGTCTTAACGAGCGCTAACGAGGTCGGCCGGCTTGTTAACGAGCCGGCCGACCTCCTTAGCGAACCCGAGGTATTTTATTTTGAAAATATACCGGTGTTTTATTTTGTGTCTGTGCAAGACTTCCTGTCCCGAATGATCTGCTCTGTGCTGAATTTATGCGTAGTGCTCCGTCGTCCGACAAAAATAGAAGCTCTGCGCAAGTGTTGCGAGGGCTGTCGGATGGCCCTGCGTTGTCGGACTCATTACGCAGCGGATCTGCAGTCGGTGGAATCTCACACATTGATTATAATGGGTGCGTAACGGCTCCGACGACGGATCTGCAGCCGTTACGCATCCAGTGGAATCCAGGCGTAAGTCCAGAAGGGCTAGGGTTAGGTATTTGTGTTATCTTGATGACTCTCCCTACGTCGTCCGACGACTGGGCAGTTAAGGAGAGCCAAAGGCAGTGTACTGGCCATCGCACGTCATCTACAGCTCTCATCACCCACTACCCCCTTTAAACTAGAATTAGAATTAGTCTATTTTTGTCTATTTATCATTCTGCTTGCTGATGTCTTTTTTGGAAAAGGTTGGCCAAAAACGGAAATCGGAAATTTCCGTTTTCTGAAAAATTCTAACTTTTGATAGGAAGGTCGTACAGACACCTAGGTGGGCTCTACGTGTTACCAATTAGACACTTGTGGGAGGTATCGTTGTTGAGTTAAGGGCGTGTCAAAAATCCTGTAAAAGGTGAAAATTTAATGTGTCGTATCCAAAGTGAGACTTTCTTGAATATCTTGAGAACGCTAAGTCGTAGGGTTAGGGTTAGGGTTAGGTTATAGGGATAAATGCGTCCCTCGAGGGCCCCCTCAAGAATGTTTTTGCCAATGACTCCGGATAGGAATGTCCTATCGTCAAATGACCCTAACCCTTACCCTAATCCTAACCCGAAAAGGCACCTCTCCTTGATCCTACCTCTTCATTCCCTCACTCTCTCTCTCTCTAACTCACTCACTTTGACGCTTTAATATTTTAAAATTTATCATATTTAAAATAGACATCAATCCTAGCTGAAAATTACACATTCTAGCTTCAACTGAAATTTCATTTCTTAGTCAATCTAAGGATAGTTTAATTTTATTATAGCCTTACCTATAGGTCTGCTCTAACCGTAATGTTAGTGGATTCTAAATCCTAACCCTAGCCTTAGCTTAGCCCTAACCCTAACATTAGCCCTAACCATAAAGTTAGTGGAATTTAAAATCTAACCCTAACCTTTTAGCCTAACCCTGACCGTAAAGTCAGTGGAATTTTAAAATCTAACCCTAACCTTTAGCCTAACCGAAAAATCAGTGGAATCTATAGTTTAACCCTAACCTGAGTAATAATATAATTTTATTATGACCTAGCCCACAGGTCCACTCTAAACCTAGCAGTCAGTAACTTTTAAAACTCAACTTTCACCCTAAGATTTTTATAAATGTTACACCTGTATCTATAAAAAATGAAATGGATTTAATGTACAAGACAATGTTAAAGTAATAGGTCTCTAAAAGCTAAGTCTAATGATAAATTCAATTCATGAATAAAATATAATTTTAAAATGTATTGCAAAACATACCTTGACCAGCAGGGGGCAAAATTCACTCTGCAGGTCTCTAAAAGCTAAGCCTAATAATATAACTCTAAAAATAAATTAAATTCATGAATAAAATATATTTTTGAATTTTAGTGCAATACATACCTTGACCAGCAGGGGTTAAAATTCACTCTGCAATGTCTCTTAAAGGTAGGTCTAATGATATAACTCAAAAAATAAATTAAATTCATCAATAAAATTACTTTTTTGGGGGGTGCAATACAAAACTTAACCAGCAGAGGGCAAACCTCACCTATAGAAAAATCATTATTTAAGGCATTACAATCTCTTAACTCAATGATAAAATAATATAATAAAAAAAGATTATTTTTATAAAAAATATAATATTTATATAAAATTGAAATAAAATACTAATATAATAAAATAAAGATTGTATAAAAGAAAAAATAATAATATAATACAATAAAAATTAAATAAAATAATAATATAATTGAATAAAAATTAAATAACATAATATAATAATTAAACAATTAAATAAAAATAAAATAATAATATAATAAAAATAAAATGATAATTCAGTAAAATAAAAACACAATGAAAATGAAATAAAAATATAATAAAATAAAATAATAAACAAAATAATATAAAGGAAATACGAAATGAAATACTATGAATAATACAAATATTGAATAAATAAAATATAATGAATTATAAAATGAAGGAAAATTAATAAATATAATACAATAAAACTACCCAATTGGCTTAAGACTCACACCAAGGTTTGATCAACCTTGGCTGGGCCTCTCCTCAGGTGAGGGTGTCTAGTGATAAATGGCCGAAACACCCAGTGATCCTGGGGTCCGGACTTAGTCCACATAGAACCTTTATGAAAAACCAGATGAGATCTCATCCCAATACAGGAAAAATAAAGAATAAACAAAACAGAATATCTCTCTAACAGCTGAAATACCAAAACAATATCACAACATCCAATACAACAAAATAACATCCAATATAAAGAAAATGATGGAAAACAGAAAAAACAAAAGAAGCAACCAACCAAAATATCCGATAAACAGGGGAAATAAATTTATGATTTTATAAAAAAGGATTGGTCTAAATATAACTTTATACAGACAAATGGATTTGGGGTATAATATAAAGGGATTTATGTATTTATATTTATTATATTATATTATATTATAATTATTATTATTATATTATATTATATTTGATTTATGTTCTATTTTACAGAAATTGATAAATATCGGCCATTTATGGGGTTACAATTGGGGTATGATATCTTAAAAAACAGAATTGAATATGGGTAGCTAAAGACATTCAGCATTTTTGGGGTTAACTCAGTGAAAAGGCCAGCTGTCTTTCTGGTGCTCTGATCTTTGGATGGTAGTGGGAGGAGCCTATATGAACAGCAGAGAGGAATTGGAGACAGGCTCATTCTTGCGCTGGTTCTCAAAGAGGCAACAGCTCTTGGGTGCTTGAAAAGCTGTGGTTTTTTAACAGTTATTTTATTTCAACAGTGTACCTCGCCTGAAGAAGACCTGAAGGGGTCAAAACGTTGCGCAGAGGCACACAGTTGATTTTGGGGAGGTTTTTTGTTTTCAAATAATTGGTTTTCAGTTTGTTTATTTTGAAAAAAAGACACAATTTATTCTTTTTTTTTAATTATTATATATAAATAACAAAGGCTTCATTATAGCAAAAACAAGGGGAATGATACTTACCTGAGACCTGAAAAGGGAAAAGTTTATTTCTTTTGCACTTTCCGGAGACCTGAAAAAAGAAAAATTATTTTTATTTATACTTACCGGAGACCTGAAAAGGAAGTTTATTTATTTTATTTTGTTTATGCTTACCGGAGACCAGAATAAGGACAATTTTGTTCCTTTCATACTTACCAGAGACCTGTAAAGGAAAACTTGATTTAATTTATACTTACCGGAGACCTGAAAAGGAAGTTTATTTGTTTTATTTATTTTACACTTACCAGAGACCTGAATAAGGACAATTTTGTTTCTTTCATACTTACCGGAGACCTGTAAAAGAAAATTGTACTTCATTTATACTTACTGGAGACCTGAAAAGGAAAAGTTTATTTGTTTTACACTTACCGGAGACCTGAAAAAGGATACCGGAAGGAAGGAAATGTAATTTTTTTTTTTTTTTTTTCAAAAAATACTTACCAGATACGGTACAAACAGCCAGTATGACTGGCTATGATGATGAATGGACGCAGGTGTGGTACGGGAGGAGAGGGGGTCACCCCCGTTACCAAGGGCCTGCATCAGACCAGCGCTGGTCAACCCTGGACTGGGAGGTAAGGGCCCGTGCACCACCTGTCTTCCATGCTGGAGGACAGGTTAGAAGACAGTTTCCTAACCCTAACCCAGTGGACGCACAATTTGGGCGTCTGACTCGCAAGCTACATGCTCTGATCAAAATGGTACATCACCTCCATAATGTGACTCCAAAGGCTAAAAAAACCGCCGCCTAAGAGTATCTCTGGGATGATTGAGGTCCTGTCCAACATGATTGGGCCTGCATCTCCAACACAAAAAACACAGTCGGTATTCGGTTTTTCAACCATTAGGGCTTCGGATGGGGAAACCGATGAGGGACCTCAGGGGGTTCAAACAGACTCTGAGGAAGAATCTTCAGATATTGGACAGAGTTTGGTCCAGGTCCAGCATGAGGACAATGACCGGGCTAACGCCGCCTTGGAATCGGACGAGGAAAGGACCTCCACACCAATTCGTCAGAGAATGAAACAACACATTAACTCTGAACGACAAGGGACTGATTGGGGTCTCATGGCTTCCAAAAACTCGCCTAACAAAGAATTCATTGTATAAATGAGTATGTCAATATAAATATAATATTTTAAATAAAAGAGAAGTGGAAACGCCATTAGTTGTTTTATTTCTTTGATCCACAGTTTTGGAGCAATGGGAATAGCTGGACTACAATGTGATACCAATTAGGCTGACCTTGAAAATTATTTTTCCTAGTTATTATTTCCACCCTAACCCCTGCCCCTAACCCTAAACCTAACATAACTGACCTTAATTTCTGGTTCTAAACCTAAACCCCAACCATAACCCTTATTAATGGCTCTAACCGTAACCCTTATCATGGGATTAAAAAACAATTCATGGGGGACATCATAATATTAAAAATACACCAATTCGGACAGAACAACAATTAAAAACAGTACATTTCGGACATCATAATCTTCAAAATAATTAATTTGGGACATCACAGGGTTAAAATAATTCATTTTGGGCAGTATGAGAATCAAAAACAACTTATTTGGGTCATCTTAACATTAAACATAATTCAACTGGGGCATCTTCACATTAAAATAATTAATTTCGGACATCATGGGGTCAACATAATTCATTTTGGACGACATGGGGTTAAAAAACAATTCATGGGAGACATCAACACATTAAAAATAATTAAATTTTTACATCTACTCATTAAAATAATTCATTTTGGACAATACAACGTTAAAATAAGTCAAGTTTGACATCATAACATTAAAAAACAATTCATTTTTGGAAAAACACATTAAAAAATTAATTTCGGACATCATAAGTTAATTTAAAAAGACAATTTCAGCTTTTAGGGTGGAAATAAGTTAAATAAATAAGAGAATTATTAATGCCACTAACTCAAAAATGAATTTGACAAATAAATTATAATACCTCTATCTTAAAAACAACAAATAATAACTTACTAACTTAAAAAAATATAAGACCTAAATAAATCACAATATGATTAACCTAAAAAAAGATAACATATAAGTGAGTTGCAAATGTGACTTACTTTAAAGAACTGAGTTGCAAATGTGACTTACTTCGGAGGAAATTCTAACAGCCAATCAGCACAGGACTCGTGGCTATATAAGTGGCAGAGAGACTGGATCAGCTCACTCTAGTGATGTTCGATACCACCAATTTCCTTTCCGATCCGATACTAAGTAAAATTCAGGCTGGTATCGGTGATACCAATCCGATACATATACTTTGTGCAAATACACCTAATGTGCCTGGTTAATCTAAAAAAAGGAGTGTATTTCAAATAGCTTAAGAATACAAGACATCCGAGTCACTTATTTAGCTATTTATTTTAAACTCAGAAGGATACCGAGGTAGCGGCCTCATTCACAATATATATGTAAGGGGATACAAACACTTGCTTTTTTATAATCCTGGGTCACTCAAAAAGTGCCAATAAAATATTTAATTAAATAGATGCCACAATGTTTGCACAAGTTGGTCAATACCAAAAATTTAAAATATTTACAAAACAGTTAAAGCAAATTATACTAATTGTAAATAATAATAAATTATATAGATAAAATGTTATTTTTTTTATCCATCTTTTCCAGTAGGCTATATATTTTTCTAAGTTCACCATGGCTGTTTTATCACAATTGCTCTGTATAATTTAATGACACCTAGTCTATATAATCCACTTTAAATGATCGATATTTTAGAAAACCTTACCTGAATAAATCTAGGCTTTATATGTGAGATTATCTCAGTGATACACATATTAGGCTATTACTCCAAACTGAACTCATGCAGCTATTTGTTGAAGCATGTATTCATTTTTGTTACTTGTCTCATAACCCTATAACAACTCCAACAGCAACAGGGCCATTTCCTCTCTCTTTACCTGGGTACTGTCTGGCTGTAGCACCGAAGGACTCCGCCAGAGACGTCTGCCTTGCCCTAGCATCTGTCATAACCTGCAGCTGCTCTTCTGTCCGCCTCTGCTCAAATGCCTCATATTCAGTGTTGTGGTTTGTTCTTAATCGTTTCACCAGGTTTGTTGTGTTGCCACAACTCTTAACAGTTTCCCACAGATGTCACACACAAAATAGCTCCACACACAACTTCTTTTCCGCTCCGCCATTGAATTACACACACGGAGAGAGAGACGAGTGAGCAGCAGCAGCGTGCCACCGTGACCGCGCTTTCGTATTAGGCACAAGAAAAAGTAGTTCCTACCAGCAGCGTGTTATTTAGACAAGATCTGAATAGTTTAGTTACTTTCCAACGGATTCCTGTTAATAATATACATTACCACAAATGACTGAAGTATCAAAAGTATCGATATTTTCATTTGAGAATCGATTTTAGAGCATAAAGATCTGGTATTGGAAGTATCGATCTTTCAGTATCAATCCGCACATCACTAGCTCACTCCTTCTCTGAGCACCAAGCAGAGCGCATCTATGCCAGCTATTTCCCACAGTTACCAGTGTGTCCATTGCCTGAGGAAGACCAAGGAGAGGTACTCTGCTATCCATGCCAGATTCCTGTAAAGAAGAAATATTTTTGGGGTACTTTGGTTTGCCTGTTAGAGCCTCTGAAATATATGTCCAGAGGCTCTATGATCACACAGGCAGTAAGCCTCCACGCCACATCAAGGCACTACCCATGTGGAGGTTAATTTATTTTTTATTTTTATTTTTTTAAATACAAACAACTATTTACATTAATATATATATAAAATAAAATGCTTACATACTACCTACTAAACTATTAAAATATTTACACTATGAAATCTCTCCTCCTCCTCACACCTTTGACAGCACCACCTTCGCCCTCATGCGCAGCTTTTTTCCGGTGTTTTTTTGGCTGGGCTCATGAACCTTTTTCGTATGCGGCGGGCAGTGATGCTCAGGCTGCTGTCGCCGCTCTTCCTTGGAGACACCTGTAAGAACAAGAGCAGGTATGCATAGGGCCATGAATAATTGAAAATTCACTGTGTTGTGGTTGTGATTGTGATGACAAGGTTTGGACCTACTGGTGGGGGTGATGGTGGTGGTGCTGCCAGCTCCTTGTCCTCCAGGCTGGACATCACAAAGAGCTGGCGCATTTGCCCAGCCAGGGCCACCGTCTTATGGAGCGCATAGAAGCTCTCCTGGGTGGCCACTGAGTGGCACATGAAGGTGGCCACTTTCTCCCTGTCCTCCTTCTTGTTTGACTCAAAGTTCTACAAAGAGAAGATGAAAATTGTATCAGTGTTGATTACATTGACGAGAGGGACATTTTCTGTAGGGAGGTTGTTATAGTCACGTAGGTGGCCACAGCGCTCCTCAGGTCAAGGAGGGAAGGACTCCCCGGCAGTCCCATCTCTCCAGCTCCTGCACTCTCCTCCTGAGGCTCTGGCAGGAAGCCAGCTGGCAGAGAGGAGTTTCTTCAGGAGGACCGTCCTCCTCCTCCCTCTCCTCCTGCTCCCCCTCCTCCTGCTCCCTCTCCTCCTCCTCCACGTCAAGGATGGACTTCAAGGGCGGGTTGGGGTTGTTGGCCCTCAGGTCCCTCAGTCGCTGCACAGCTGCACGCCTCTTGGCAGCCGCCAGAACCCTCTGGAGGCGTGCAGCTGTAAGATGGGATTTGTGGCTGGATATGTGCCTCTCAAGCCGGGGACAATAGGTTGTTTTGCAACCTGGAACAGGGCAGGGTCCTGAGCCCAGACTGACCCTGCCTGTGGCCAGCTGATTTAAAATGGCCCTCTCCGCCACATTCTCCACCTTGTGCCATGACTTTAAGTGTTTGGCCACACCCTTAAAGACCCGGTTGCAGATGGGGCACTCTCCTTCGTTTTTTGCTCTTGTCATCTTAAAGGAAAAAAATTAATAAAATCAGTGATTTGCAACTTATAACTGCCTCTTTAAAATAATGCATTTCCACTCAAAATGCACTTTTCACATCTTCATTCATAACGTGTAATAGATACAGTGACGTTGTAAGTCAACAGTCAACAGTTATAACTTGTGTAATAGACAGAGTTACATAAGTCAACAGTTATAACTTTGTAATAGACAGAGAGTTTCATAAGTCAACAGTTATAACTTGTATAATAGATAGACAGTCACGTTGTAAGTAAGCATTTCTTAGTAATTTCCCACAGCATGCATAGATATTTGAATACAGGAGGTGGAAATGGCAAATATGTGGGTCATTCCAGAATTGGAGGACATTTTATGTCCCACCCATTAATTTTCAAATAAATCATGCATAAAATTCCAAAACGTGCATTTGTGGTGAAAATTATAATTACTCTGAGACAAAATATGAATAGAGTTATACAAAAACTGGTTCCAAAATATTATTTAAAATATAAAATTACTCTAAACACCCCCTAAAATTGCCCTTTTCTCTTGTCCCACCCTCTTGATGGCCAACATGCATGTCAAATAAAGTGGTTAAAATAAGGTAAAAACATTTTTTTTAATGATTTTGTTGATTTATGTATTTTGTAAGTGTAAAAACACTTTATTTAATCATAACGTATTTTAAATAAAACCAATTTTGCATTAAAGTTGTGTCCCACAACGTCCACGTAACCCTGTTACCAAAACCTTTTTAGCAGAGAAGAAGAAGAAGTATGAGACACATGGCACAAAATAAATTGCATCATCAAGCTATTAGCTAATAGCATGGGTAGACAAAAGGTAAGTCCTCTCTTCTATTTTTCATATTTTTTATATTTCATTGGCCTTGGTCGAGTGTGTCCCTCTAAGCAATGCAACCCTGTTACTCATATTACCAGAATAATGCAAAAATATTTTCAAAGTTTTCTTTGTTCCTTTAAATAACTAGGTTTGTTCTCAACCTTACAGTAACAGTACATTCCATAGCTAGCATCTTTTTTCTGCTAAACAGCTAGCATTAGTACAAATTTGCAACCCTGTTACTGTAGTTAGAGTAACAGGCTTGAACTACAGTAACAGGGTTGAATCTCTTTAAGTTCACTCAGAGGAGACAATCAGTGTTATCAATCTTAAAATCAAATTTGTACATATAATTTAACAAAGTCTAGTTTTAAATATTATCATTAGTATTAGTCTAGGCCTACTGTATTTTCTAAAATGTCGCTTGCCATTTTTCCCCCTTTCATTACCACTATAGGCTTTATGTTAAAGTTGCAACAATATTGGTGGAATTATTCAGTCAATATTTACTGAACTGTTTTCACATCATTTTAAGGTTATTTTCAATAGAGTAATTGACCATCTTTAAATTGATTTTGACAGAGTTCTTCAGCAACATTGAATGCTGCTGAAAAGCAGAAGCTCTACCGCGAGATGCTGATGAACAGAGGAGACAGGAGTACTTAGAAAAAGAGAGACAGAAGTGGAAAAAAGACATCGAAAAAGGGAGAAAAAACACAAAAAGATCGTAGTGAGAGAGAGAAAGAAGTGGAGAGAGGCTCATGGTAGGAGTAAGGCCAGGAAAGGGCAACTGGAAATATTTAACACCCCTCCTGTAAGCCCTGATTCCCCAGTCAGACCAACAACTCCAGTCAGACCGAAATGTCAAGTCAGCTCCCAAACTGGGACTTCAAGGTCAGAATATAACTTTAGCCATCTTCATTATCTGCATTATCTCCATTTCACAACACCCTAAAGAAAGGCAGAGGAACTGTAACTGTACCCTGAAAAGTCAAACAAACATTACTTAAAAATAATTACAAGTAATTTCTGATCATTATTTTGGAGAAAAAAAACTGTAATGGCCATAGTCCATAGTGATTGATTTAAGGGTAATTGTATTGATGTAACTGCCATGTTGTTATAATGCACATTGAATGAAAAATGTAAAACAAACAAACAAACATTAGAGAATGTTCATGAATGATCATAAATGCATAAATTGGAGGAATTTTTAACTGTTTTTTATGCATTTTGGTTTTATTGCAAGGTTGTTAGCCTCATGAATTAAACTTAATTGTTTTTGTTAAATTGTCATGTTGATTAGTTTGTGGTCCTTTATTAAATATATTTTAATAATATCCATATGGTCCTGAGTATTTATCTCTCTATCAGATTTATGTCATAATCTACAATCAAAAGTAATTTGTCTATTCAACCCTGTTACTTTAATTTCAACCCTGTTACTGTGTAATTTATCTTAAAATTATCTTAAATGACTGTATCAGCTCATGAGAGTTTATCCTATTGTCATTTTGGAAGTGTGTATGATAATATTCATTATTAATTTTAGCAAATATTTATAGATAAAGACTGAAATTTCTAAAACTCATGCATGACGATCACAATGTTTGGGCGAGATTGATTTTTGAAGTTGCTTAAATTAATATATATATGAAGTCTGATCTGAAACAAAATGTGTATTCAGTGTGAAAATGACTTTTTTTTACTTACTGCTTAAGGACATATTCAACAACATTTTATGTAATACTTTTACTGGTTCCTGAGTATTCACATTTTTAAGTGGGGCCCATGTGGGTACAAAGGGGGATAAATAATGGGCCATGTATGGGATTATTCGATCACACCCATATGGGATTGTCCGCGGGTTCCATGTTGGCCCCAAGCCAATTTTTTCCACATGCTCTCTATGACCATAGGTTTCAATTTTTGGTAGGAGCCACTTCATCAAGATTCCGGAACGGATATGGCACCCATATAAAGTGTATGAGAACCAGTATATCTTCCGAGCCACTTAAAATGTCAATCTTGGTGTCAAAAAATACATTTTCTGGGTCAAGGAATCATTGAGAATATCAGTAGGTTATTACTTTTGCCAACAATACTTTATTTGGTTCATTTTGACAATATATGACCATATATACACCATTGTAGATTATGCACAACATATTTTTGCAACGCACATCGCAAGCATTCCAGCAGACAACAAGGTAAGTAACGCTTGTCCTTCACTATTAATGGAGCCAACTTTGTGCATGCAACCAGAAAGGCTGAGGCAATTAACTGACAACTAATAGAACTTTTCGATGGAATCTTTGTCACTAGGGCAACGACTTGGCCCTAGCAAACTTTTGGTGGGTCAGCTGGTACGTATCTGTGAACAAACGTCAAACATCAAGAGCTAGTACTACTCGGTCTGATTGTATTGTTATTGTGTTGTTGTTGATATTAATGTTTGCTAGTTGTTAGCTCATTATGAGATATCCTGACTTTCTAATAGTTCTCTGCGATGCTAATGTTAACATTAATGTGACTTTTTTTTGTTCAGTTCGTGGAGGTGTTCAGTTGTTGGAAGTTAACGCTGAGAAAGCAGGGAAAGGTGTCTTTCAGACAGTAAGTAACTAGATAACTTACCTACCTAGGTAATGTTGAGTTAGGGCTAGATAAGGCATATATAGCTCAGTAATTTTGTATTTCTGGTAAAAATGTTTCTCTGGTCATAATGCAGGCTACACAGAGAAACAATTACAGGGATACTGAAACTGGCCAGACAGGGACATTCTTTAATATTGATGATCAGGTAACAGCTTGGAATTATTTTAAAGGACCATTACAACACAAAATAGGCATTTTCACCTGCCAAAAATTGATTGAAGGCCAAATACAGTTACTCAAATACAGTTCATTATTCTCATTGATACAACCTAATCACAGTGCCGTCCTGCCATTACATTGAAAAATAAAATGGTCAATCATGAAACTTGAATTTGCTTGACAATAACTTTTTTCTTAATCCAACTGGATAATTAATTGCATTGCTGTTTGGGTGGAAATCTTGTAACTCCATATTTTGTTTTAGACACACTAGGTTTCCAACAGTGACTATCTAAGGATGGGTCAAGCCTTGTGTCTTATTTCTGTGAAGACTGACCAACAAAAAAAAAGTATTGCCCCTATGGTCGATCCGGCCATGCTCACACTGGCCCTTTACACATTTTACAAGTAGTGAAAAGTAGTGGTTAAGATATATTCTTCAAAATATAATTGATGAGTGATATGAAGTGACTTTGAGGCAGAGCACCCCTTTCAGTCCAACATCAGGAGCTGGAAACAATATTTGGCAAGTGTAAAAATACATAAATATTTAAAAAAAAAAAAAAAAAAGTGTAAAAATGCATTGGATTGGCCCTTTTAAGGCATGCAGGCTGCATGCATCTACTATGTGCCCATGCACACTTGGTTAATTAACAGGCCTGCTTAATTGACACGTGCATGCATAGGCTGCTAGATGCACTGGAGTGACTGCACTTCATCGTTCATCATGGATCCCTGTCTATATGAAAAGATAAAGTGTTTCTTGTTTGATTGAACCCTACCCCCAGGATTATCTACAGTCGAGCAAAGTAATTTTCGCCGGAAGACAAAGGCTTTTGAAGTGCAAGGTGAGTAAATTATATTAATCTTTAATTTTATAATTGTAAGAAAAGCCTGAATTTGTGTCTTTGGTTATACAGATAGATTGTTTTGTTGTATAACTGAGTTTTCTATCCAGACAGAGGTGGCATACATTAAATATATCTTGTATAGTAAGTATAAGTAAGTAAATTATATTAAGCAAGTATACTAATAAATTCAGTGAATGTCAACTGGCGGCCCGCGGCCCACATCTGGCCCCCAGAATATTACTGGATTCAGGAATGGCCTGGTGAAGAGGAAAAAGTATATTTCTACTTTTTTTTTTCAGTCGAATGAAACAGACGCCTTCTGAAAAGTAGCTTGTGCCAAAGCCAGCCTCCAGCCTCCAATCAAAAATGAGGTTAAGCGCGTTGCTCTTTTATTGTTTCACGCCTGTCAAAATTATCCGTTCTTTGGGCTTCATTTCCCCACACAATAGCGCACTATTGCAGTGTCTCAATAACAACCGTCAACATAACAGAGAAGAGCATTGTAAGTGCACGCTTTACACATCAGCAAATAGATACAAACGACAAATAAAAGCGTCAGGCCTCAGTTATTAGAAAAGTTAGTCTGTGACATTTCCCCTCCGACACTACCTTTTTAACTTCGGGCTTGACAGCTGTTATGCCTGCCTTACTGGGGATTTCCACCGGACACGTTACAGCAGCAGCACGTCAGCTTAGCGAGCCGGACGTATACACGCGAGATAGCGAGATCACGCGATAATCCTGGCCATACGGGAGACCGCAAGATCCCGTGATAAACTTTAAACTCTATTTTTACAGTCTATGGATAAACTGTGTGTATAAAGTAAACAACAACAACAAAAACAGGCTTACTTTGCTTCTCTGAGGTGAAAGATCTGTTGATCTGACCATCTATCCTTATAAAAACAATATGTTATGTCATAAATGATTGTATGATGTTCCACTTCAACAATCAGTCTCTTGTCGTCCGTGTCGCCTATCCTCTGAGACCCTTTGATTGATTGATTGATTGATTGATTGATTGATTGATTGCTGATCTGGTGCCCCGGTCATAACATAATGTTGATGTGAAGTAGTTTTAGGCTGCATGAACTGCGTATTGTGTTTTATTTTGAAAGGGGGCGGAAGTGTTTTACGTTGATTCTGAAGTCGGACTGGCATTTGGCAGCGTCTCGCGGAGAAATAGAAGTCCTACCTAATGCTCGCGTAGAGACGCTGACGTGACGCTGCAGTAACGTTACGCTACGCGCCCAGTGGAAATGCTTTCATTGATTAGAGTGTTACCTATTTGCAACGTCATACACGACGCTGACGTGACGCTGCAGTAACGCGCCCGGTGGAAATCAGGCTTTATGCGCCTGCAGTCCTAGTTCATTTTTCACAACTTCACAGGTGTATGTTGATCTGAACATGGTGAGCACATACATGGCCAATGTCTTCAGTGTGTCATACTTTTGGGGACAAGCCACCCAAAAGGCGCTCAAGCTTTCAGCACCACGGAGAGCAGGCTTCATGTCACCATCAGTTCACTGTGATTGGCCGCCTTGTCCAGCAGCATCACCTTCCCCACGTTAGCAGTTGACAGCCTCATGAATATGAAGCCTAAAATACCGTTTTCGCCCCCTAGTGGCTTGCTACCGTACAGGTAATATGAGTCTGTTAACACTGACAGAGGCTAAAAAATAACTTCAAAGGCAAATTGATATGTGAAATAATAATATATTACTCAGGATACAATATTCATTTAATTTTACGAGAGCGTCTGGCCCTGATGGTGTCTGTTGAGCAAAATTCTGGCCCTTGGACAAATGTAGTTGATGACCCCTGGCCTAAGACTTTTTCAGTGTCCTCTTCTTTTTTGTAATCAAAACATGGTCAGTTTGACATAGGCTATTTCTTATGTGAGAAATTATTTAAATATTAAATAGCTTTTGTTAGAGTTCGTTTTTTTTTTTGCAGAACGGATGAGAGGAGAGTAAAATCCTTTTGACTATTTATTTAAGACAATAATGAAAGAGTAAATGATGTACATCGACCTTCTCTGTTCAGAAATCACAGGCTGCAAAGCAGTTAGCTGTAACCACCTCCCAGAAAAAGGATCCCTAACTTACTTTTAACTTGTGTTTGACAGTGACCACCTCCAGCTGTTCACGTCATCGTACAGCCCGATCCAGGTGAGCTGAAACACATAATTGTATTAATAATAATATTCAGGTGTCCATATGAACAGTGAAACAGGTTCTGCTTCCTGTAATAATTCCTGCTGTTTATACTGGACATTAAGAGATCTCTTATAATGCAGGTTCAATGGGGAACAAAATCCTTAGTCCTCGTTCAGAGAAAAAAAACATTAAAGTTCCTCTGAAGTATCATGGCTCAGATTGTAAAGCTTCAGTAAAAGTCTTCTCTTCATTAATGACATGGTACTGACGTCCAGCACACAGGCCTGTAGAGACACATGTGCATACTGATCACATTTATGCTATTAATAACTTTTCATAAATGACAGCCTGTACATCTTCCGCCACAGGCTGAAGACCTATCTCTTCCAACAACACCTCGGTTAAGTCATGGTCACCTAACAGATATATTTAAAAAAAACAAAAAAAAACTCTTTTCTCTTCTTTTCTTCTTTAACATATAGCACTCCTTTAGCGATGACAGTTAGCTCTTAAAGTTCTGTACTTACTTGATTCCTGTGGTCTATGTCTAGTACCATCAGGTTGAATGCACTTATTGTAAGTCGCTTTGGACAAAAGCGTCTGCTAAATGACATGTAATGTAATGTTCACTTTGTAACTTTACAGTTTAATGGATTCAGACGTGTCATTGTGTTTGTAATAAAATAAGGGATGTAACAAAGTACATTTACTGAAGTACTGCACACAAGTACACTTTAGAATATTTCTGTTTGATGCCACTTTATACCTGCAATAATACGATATAATATAAGATAATATAATATAATATAACTGACAACATTTCACACTAAAAGGTTGTTATTTTTACTTATTCTGCAATTAAAAATAGAACAAATTGATACAACACAACATATTGTTGTATTGTAAACATTTTTGGTGTGTGACCTCTTCCAAAAGATCTGGGTTTACCATCCATCTATGTTCCAGCCCTCACCTCTGCTCAGGAGCTTTGGGTCGTGACAGAAAGAATGACATCACAGATACAAGTGGCTGAGATGAGTTTCACAATCGGAATCAGAATAATTTTTGTTGCCAAGTAGATCTTTAGATTAAGGCTAGTACTACAGCAACTTAAACAGAAAGCATGAAGAATAGAAAAGTCAACAAACTAAAACTATGTTTTTAAAAAATGAATTATAAACAGTAATATGTGCAATATTGACAGGTGAGGCTGGGCTCTTCCTCAACTCCACCACCATCTCCGCTGTCTTTAGAGCACGGAGCTCCAAGTGGTTCTCACTGCACCAGGTCACCAGGTGGTGGATCTCCCACCTGTAGGCCCACTCATCCCCACCACAGATGAGTCCAATGAGGGTGGTGTCGTCCGCCAACTTCAGGAGCTTGATGGACTGGTGAGTGGAGGTGCAGCTGTTGGTGCTGTCTGTGATCCACCTGCAGGTGGAGTCAGGAGTCAGATGTGTGTGTGTGTGTGTGTGTGTGTGTGTGTGTGTGTGTGTGAGCAAGCTGGGGTAGTGGAGGTGGAGCTCCTGGGCTGGAGCTGGTGAAGGGTGTTGTGGGGTGTGAAGGAAATTTGGTTTTTCCTGCATGGTGGGGCATGAAGTAGGCGGCGACCTACTTGGTATTCAAGTCACAAAGCCTTCTGGGAACTCACTCTTTGAACTCAACTCTTCTAACACCATGACTGAGGGGAAGGTGTTGACCAGGGGGCTCTGTCCTGATGTGATGTATAGGGCAGGAAGATAAAGTGCAACAGTCATAAGTCGAGCGGTGTACGGGACGGGTTGTGTTGTAAAATAGCCATTCGGAAATGTGCGGTGTATGGAACACGAATTTGCTAAGAAATAAACTTGCTGAACAGAGTATTGAGTGCTTTGAGTTTGGCCAGCTCACCCATTGACTTAGGGCACTTGTTAAAATTGCCACGACAGGGGGAAGGTGTCAGGTCTGTCCCATGTTTCAGAGTGCTGGGTTTATCTTCTCAGCCTTCCTAAACGTCTACTTTGACTCTTTAAAGCTGTTCCTGTCTCCACTCCTGAATGCTTCCTCCTTTTCCAACTGTAACTGTGTGAGTGTGGCTGTGATCCAGGGTTTGTCCTGTTATAACTCTCCCTGCTGGATGTCTGATGTGACCTCATCCAGACTGTTGGTAGAGCTGAAAACGTCCCAGTCAGTCCAGTCCCAACATGCCTGAAGACCCTCCACAGCCTCGTGCTCCACTCCTCTGATGTCCTCACAACAGGCTGACAGAGCTTTACTTTCTGCCTGTATGCAGGAATCAGGTGGACCATGTGGTGGTCAGAGTGTCCCGAGTGGGAACGGCATGATGGGCACCGTGACTGTAGTGTTACAGTGATCCAGAATATCCCCCTCTCTGGTTTGGACATTTATAAGCTGCTTGTATTTGGGGATTTCTTGGTGGAGGTTTCCTTTGTTAAAGTCACAGAGGACAACCATTAAGGAGTCTGGGTATGTCCGCTCCACACAGTTTCTGGTGGGCGAGCACGTTGGCCTGTGGCGGAATGTAAAACACCGACCAGAATGAATGAAGCAAACTCACGGGGAGGAGAAGGGTTTACACTTTATGAAAATAATTTAATGGTGACTGGGTCAGAAGCATCTCAATGGGACTTTCCTGTCTAATTAAAGGATGAGTTTAAAAAAAAAAATCAATTTTCTTTCAGCCTTGTTTGTGTTAGAGAAATGCATTGAGGAAAGCTTTAACATTAAATTACCTGACACCAACAGTAAATCCTCACCTATTTCTCTGCACTGATTGTTTGATGGGGAATGATGAGCAGGAGACATCCCAGTTCTCAGTTTAACATAATTTTATAACAATACGTCAAGAAATGTGCAGTTACAGAGATCTCTGGGTTCAAACATCACTTCCCTGATACACAGGAGACTGGTTTCAGGTCATGAAGTCTGGACCAGTCTCATTTCCCTCAAACCCCTTATTATATTCTAACAGATTTACTAATCATGAAGGTAGATTTCTTCCAGCAGGTGCCGCCCTCTTGATCTGTTGATTCGTCAGTTTTAATCATTACAGGGACACGTCATGTCACCAGGCAGTAATCTGTCCGTGTCCTGACCTGTTTCCCAAAACACTCAACAAAACCTCCTGCCTTGTTGTGACTTACAGACGTATAATGGAGACACAGATGTTGCAATGTGCACATAAAACACAAAGCATATCATATATCTTTTTATGATAATAGAATCTTACTAAGTTTAAGCAGTTGGGTAAATGTATTTAGTTTTGATGTATCTAGAGTAATCATAGTTTTATAACAATATTAGCACATGATCATTGTATCAAAAGCATCTTACATGATTAATATATAAATGCATAGAGAGAGGGCACACCGAGTGAATTGCGCATGTATTTGATAGTGACCTTTGATAGTGACCTGCGTCACGCACAGACAACAGAGACAGACAACAGATTATTTTAACAGTTGTTAAAATGATTATTAGTGGAATCAAACACAACTTGTGTTTCCAGATGTAAACTGAATGTTGTTGGTGAATTATACACGTTTCTCTCAACTCACTACAAACATTTCATCTCTTGACAAAATGAATGTGTTCTCAGTGTGTCGAGCCGTCCTCACTTCACCTCGCTGACTCACTTCAGTCCACAAAAGGTTCGTCTGTGGACAGAAACTTCACCTGGCTGCTGTCAAATTTGCATTGAATTTGGTTTGGAAATACACCGAATACCATGTAACAGTACAGGTGTGTGTGTGTGTGTGTGTGTGTGTGTTTGTGTGTGTGTGTGTGTGTGTGTGTGTGGTGTGTGCGTGCGTGTGTGTGTGTGTGTGTGTGTGTGTGTGTGTGTTCGTGCGTGTGTGTGTGTGTGTGTGTATGTGTGTGTGTGTGTGTGTGTGTGTGTGTGTGTGTGTGTGTGTGGTGTTATGTGTTTGTGTGTGTCTTTCCAAAAACAGACTCCTCCACTTCCTCTATGGAGTCCAGGAGAGAGCTGTCTCTCCTCATCACTTTATCTGCTCTCTTTCTGTCCCTGTTCGTTGTTGAGAAATACATTGAGGAAACCTTTAACATTAAATTATCTGACTCAAACACAAAATCCTCACCTATTTCTCTGAGCCGATCGTTTGATGGAGAGTGATGAGCAGGAGACGTCCCAGTTCTCACTTTAACTTCACTTTATTACAATACGTCAAGAAATGTGCAGTTACAGAGTCTCTGGGTTCAATCTAACGTCCCTGACATCACATTAGGCTGGTCAGTTCATGAGGCTGAACTCAGTCTAATGTCACTAAACAGTTTTATATCCTAACAAAGTTTACTATGAATGTAGGTAGATCTCTCCAGAAGGTGTGTCCCTCTCGATCCGCCGATTCGTCAGTTTTAATCAATATGTGGACACGTCATGTCACCGAGCAGAGAAGACAGTTATCTTTCTGCTCAGCACATCATGTCTGTGACCCGACCTGTTAACAAAACATTCAACACAACCTCCTGCCACTTGCAGAGATATTATTGGAGACACAGATTTTGCAATGTCCACATAAAATATAAAACATAAAATATATATTTTTGTGATTATAGAATCTTACTCTAAACAGGGCAGATGAAGTTCAAGCAGATGCAGTAAATGTATTTAGTTTAATCATAGTTTAAAAACAATATTAGCACATGATCATTGTATCAAAGCATCTTGCATGCACAGAGAGGGCACACACACACACACACACACATATAGTGAATTACGCATACATAGATAGAGATGTTCATCACACAGAGACAGAATAACAGATTATTCTATCAATCCCCCTTTGACCTCATACACAAGAGGTCAATTACACCATGTCTTATCTGTAGTAGCAATATCAGTGAGCAGTAAAACTTGCATTTCAGAGCGGATTACTGCCATTTGTTAAGGGGAAGGGGATTTACCTTGGCTGAGCGTGGAGATGAGGCAGACACTGAGAGATACAAGAGATACAACAGCACACACACACCACCAGGACAGCTACCACCACTATGATGTGTCGTCTATGTCAATTCCTCCATATTGTCAGCTGATTTACTCCCAAGAGACCCTTTAAGTGTTAGAATGGTCTTATATTAACCTCTGTGTCCTCCTCTGGTGTGGGTGGCCCACTCTCCCCCCTCGGCTCCAGGTGACACAGAACAGAGAGCGCTATAAGGAGAGATATCAAGCAGAGCAACACAGCCGTATCCAAAGACATCTATCTGTAGGATACATCCATATTTTTGCAGTAAATCATGTCAAACACAATTGATCATATGAATATAGTGTTTCATGAATATATGATTCTCACAGCATATGTTGTTGCTGTTTCAACCTGATATGGACCTGCCCAACGTGGTTCCTTCCACTTCCTTTGATGACCTTCAGCCACACCCACTCAGAGGGTCTTACACCCAAACCAGAGCTTTCTGTCTGGAGCTGTCATGTCTCCTGGACCTGTGGAGACAGAAGGCTTCCAGTGCAGTTAGAGGACTGTAGAAGGACACATGGTCCCACTGTGATAAGTCCAGGGGCACCCCCCTTTCACCCACAGTGGCTGGTCCTTCAAAGCATCTATACTGTAGAATAGTGAAGCACACTCAGTGGAAATGAAACCAAATAAAACACAAAATATCTCAGTACACTGATAATAACTGAATCACTATTGGAGAATAAATTGCAAGGCAAGTAAATAAATTCAGGTAGATTATGAGTCAAATATCCATTTGAAGAAGTTCTTTCAGCCTTTTCAAAAATCGATTTTAAAATAACTTTGACCAATGGAGTAAAAATAGACTGCATTTAAAACAGCTGCATTTGACAATCAGACCAATATAATGAATGGACTCAATTTAAATATGATCACTGCTCACTCTGCATGTTTAAGTTTGTCATGTTCATGTTGCATCTGAAGTTTCATCTAAAGCAACTATCTGCTGCTGTTCTGCTGCCCCCCCCCCCCCCCCCCCCCCCCCCCCCCCCCCAATAAACTGGCCTTCAAGACAAGTTTCACTCTGTCTTTCATACGTTTATCACCACGTCAATGCCATAATGTTCTGCTCTTTTTTACTCTTTTGTGCAGAGATCCAAAAACTCCACTGAAGGAAAATAAAAAATAAGGAATAATTAAAAAACAACAACTCATCAACACTTGTCATACTTGTGTGTGTGCAAAATCAATGCAACAAACAGTGCAACTACCCTGGTGCACAACCAGCCAAACACTATGGCCTAGCCAGTAAACAATGTGCCCCTCTAGCTGACCACCTGACCATTAGGGAATATCAGGAATATTCCTCCAGAAACATCAGATAGAATCAGAAAACATTTTACTGCAACATATATACTTTTACTCTCAGTAAGGTTTGAATACAGCACTTTTACTTGAAGTGTAGTATTTTGAAAGTGTAGTATGGGTACTTTTACTGCAGTAAAGGCTCTGAATACGTGCTGTATTCCTCTCAGGTGTGTTCCTCTGTCTTACCTGCTACAGCAGCTGTTTCCTCCTCATTGAACTGTCAGCTGCCACATCACTCAGCAGACAAACAAACAGTGTCACACATGAGATTATATTACATGTTCCGGAAAATGTACAAAATTTGCCTGTAATGTCGTCAATGCAAATCATTGCTGCCTCTGTTCCTCTGTGCCATGAAGTTGGAATAATCCGGAGGTGTTGTTCATTGTTCATCTGTTTCAGCAGCAGCGAGTCTGAAGTGTGACACTCACATGAAGTGAGAGAGAAAACAAGATGTTGTTGCTTCTTCTGCTCCTCTTGGCTACACCAGGCAAGTCTTTCTTTTCTTTTAGATTCACACTACATTGGTATATCATTGTGGCTGCAGAGCTCTTATCACAACTCTTTAATGATGCTCTTCACTTACATTATGATTGATGAACACACTAAATCAGACTGATTGATGTTGATTCATTTGTCACATCTCTAATTTTTCTTTAAAATGTATGAGAGATAAATCAGTTAAAATCTGCTCAGTTTCACTGCTGGGTTTCACTTTATACCTGCACTAATTAAAGTCAGTTCATGTTTATTTAAGTTCATTTTTGATTGACATGTGGAGCCCTCAGGCATGTCGGCCCCTGCTAGATCTGCCCTGATGTTATCCAACCAAAACACTTTATTATACAATATAGTTCATTATTTATTATCATAAATTCAGATTATTTGGAAGAGGTCACAAGGCAAAAAATGTTTAAAATACAACAATGTGTTGTGTTGTATAAATTCTTCCTGTTTTTAAATGCAGAATAAGTAAAAAAAAAAAATAACAATCTGTCTGTGTGAAAAGTTGTCAGTTATATTATATTGTATTACATTATATCATATTATATTATATTATATATTATATTATTGCAGGTATAAAATGCATGAAAGAAAATACTCTGAATTGTCCTTGTGTGCAGTACTTGAGTAAATGTACTTAAGATAAAAGATAAGAAGAGATATGACTTTATTTTTCTGCAGTGAGGAAACTTAGTTGTCACAGCAGCTCAAGATACAGACACAAAGATATAGAATACATAATGAGAATATAAATAATAAGACATATACATACATTATATACACATTATATACATACATTTCTGCTATTTGGCATTTATTATTAATATATTTTTTGTGTTTGTTTGATTTCCTTAAAGTACTTTGCATTTTACAGATATTGCACATTGGAGAAAATATATTTTAGCATCATTTTAAATAGGTTAAATAGGTTGTTGCATGTATTGGTATGAACAACATCAATGAATAAATATTTTTAAACTTTATAGAATAATGTAATATGATAAAAGAATATGATAAAAGAATAATATATGTATTTAAAATGTAATACATTCCTGGTTTTACTACAAACACAATGTCACGTCTGAATCCATTAAACTGTAAAGTTACAAAGTGAACATGTATAAAAAGTTATTTATAGCATAAATGTGATCAGTGTGCATGTGTGTCTCTACAGGCCTGTGTGCTGGACGTCAGTACCATGTCATTAATGAAAAGAAGAACTTTACTGAAGCACAAAGTTACTGCAGAGAGACATACTCAGACCTGGCCACTATAGACAGCATGGAGGATGTGGACACCCTGAACAGAATGGCAGAAACAGTGAGTTCACTTTTCTCTTTCTTTCCTTTCAAAGCTGTTCAAAGCTGACAGTCATGTCAGTGACAGGTGGATTTAAAGTTTTACAATCTGAGCCGTGATACTCTAGAGGAACTTTTAAATGTTTTTTTTTTTACACTGAACGAGGACTAAGGATTTTGTTCCCCATTGAACCTGCAATATAAGGGATCTCTTAATGTCCAGTATAAACAGCAGGAATTATTACAGGAAGCAGAACCTGTTTCACTGTTCATATGGACACATGAATATTATTATTAATACAATTATGTGTTTCAGCTGGCCTGGATCGGGCTGTACGATGACGTGAACAGCTGGAGGTGGTCACTGTCAGACACAAGTTTCTACAAACCAGAGGAGGAGGAGTTCAGAGGATGGGCTACTGGAGAACCAAACAATGTCGGCGGTGCAGAATACTGCGCAGTGATGAAGAAGAATGGACGATGGTACGATACCAGCTGCACAGACAACTTTCAGGCAGTCTGCTGTGATGTGACAGGTGAGAATATTGATGAGTGAAGTTAAAACAGACCAGTTGAGCTTGTTGACCTCTCCCCTTCTCTGCTGCTCTTTGCCTCTCTGTCTTCAGTTACATGGAGGTCATTTAAAGCAGATGGACGTGAGTCCTGCCTTCATTTATATAAATATATAAAGGTTTCTATAAAGAGCTCCATCATTAACAGCTTTATCCCACGTCACTGTCTCAGTCAACAGGGCTGCAAGAGAAGGAGTTGATATGCACACAGCTCCACGGTGACTTCAGCTTCATGCTCACATTCATTAAGAAACATCAGACTGCTGAGAAAAATATTCATACGGAGAAAAACTCAAATAAAAAAGCATGCATCAGTGTTGAGTGTTATGTTGCCTCTGCACAGCATTTATCTCTGCTCTATTTTCAGGGCTGGATGTGACATTTGTCCTCACTGACAAAGCCATGAAATGGACTGAGGCCCAGAGCTACTGCAGAGAACACCACACAGACCTGGCCAGTGTGAGAGACGACACAGAGAACCAGAAGGTCCAGGAGCTGATTCCAGGAGGATGGTTTGCCTGGATCGGCCTTTTCAGAGACTCCTGGAAGTGGTCCGATGGAAGCAGCTCCTCGTTCAGCCACTGGCTGTCAGGGCAACCTAATAACTTCAGGCGGGAGGAGGATTGTGTAGTAGCAGATTTCAGGTCCTCTGGAGGATGGGGGGATGTGACCTGTAACCAGAAGTATCCATTCATCTGCTCCGGTCCATCTGAGTGGTAACCCGTGATTCAAACAGTATTTATATTAGATTTAGCTTTACTTTAACATGAAATGAGAACATAAAAACATTTCTGGACAATCCATTTGAACACTCAGGATGCTGATGTTAGCGTGCAGTGACCAACTGCAGATAATCAGTTTGTGTTGACTTCAATGTGAGAATATCAACAGATGGAGGAAGTAACTGCTTCTAACTTAGTGATAAACCCCTGAACGCCCCCTGGTGGCGGCCTGCAGTATAGCTCTAAACTGACCACAGGCAGGACTAAACTAACTGAGGACACTTTATATCAACAGGATGCTGATTATTATCAGAGCAGAAATCTCTCAACTCATCATGTTTGATTGTTTTTTTTAAAGCGTCTTTGATGAAGAAGAAGAAGAAGAAGAAGAAGAAGACAGTGAAGAGATTGAGGATGAGTGTGACTGTATCTGCTGTGATTGAGGGAATGCAGGTAAATCTTCTTTTTATTCAACTTTTATGTAAAAACTGAGCAACAAATGACTGTTAGAAGCAAATTTAAAATAAGATGAGATGAAACTTTATCATCCCTCAGAGAGTGAATTCACATTAAAGCAGTAAAAGAAACAGTCTGAGGAGGAAACAGATAAAGAGACATTTAAAATAATAAATCATTCACAAACTATATGTTATAAACATCACAATGCTTTGGACAGCAACGTGACATGAGAAGTAGAAACAGGGAAAGTCACAAACTATCATGTGAGTTAAAAAAGTGTGAAAAAGAGCTTCCAGAGGATGAAATGTAAAGAAGAAAGCAGAATGTAATCTCTGTGTGAGTAATAATGTTTGTCAGCTCCAACAGAAGCTGAAGGACCAGGGGCTGAATGACGACGTCACACTGAGCTGGAGGAAGCAGCAGATGGAAAAGTCTTCCACAAGGAGAAGAAGAAGACCAGCTTTCATTGAGATTTGCTGTAAATCAGAGAAAAGTGTGTTTCTCTCCTCAGAGTCCTCGTGTGATGTGTGAGAATAGAGCTGCAACAATTAGCAGATTAATCCACTCGTTGCAGCTGTTTTTACAATCAAATCATCATTTTAGTCATTTTACAAGCTCAAATGTCAAATATCTGCTGGTTCCAGCTTCTCCTATTTAAAGACTTCATGCTTTTATTGGTCATATATGGTCATAAACTTATATTTACTCATATTTAAACATATACAGACTCTTGGTTTATTAAGTTTGAATTGATGTGTTTGGGCTGTGGGAAATTATAACAGGCAATGTTTTATTATTTTTCACATTTTATAGGTAAAATAATATAAATTAGATTTGACTGGAATCAACTCCAGTGAAAATCCACCTTTAAACTTTAGTGTTGTGTGGAATCATTCAAATCTACTTTCATGAGTAAAAACATCTTTCTTCATTTGAGTTAATATATTTCATCAAAACATGCCAAACACTTCTGGCTTTTCAAATATGAATATTTAATGATTTTTTTGTCATATATGGTCATAATCTTATATTTACTCATATTTAAAGGTGTTGGTTTATTAAAACAAGACATTTGAATTCATGTGTTTGTGCTGTGGGGATTTATAACAGAGATGTTTCACTATTTTCTGACATTTCATTGACAAGATTAATAATATTAGGTTACACATATTCTTTATGATGAGATTAGATATTTGGTTCCTTCAACTTAATATGTTTTGGTTTAGAAATTAAAGTCTCACTGGGAACAATGCTGTCATGATATTTTTATAATGAAATAAAAGAATAATTACAGTAATGTGAAAATGTATGATGAAATGACATAATGTGTGCAATGAATTCAATAAATTTCTTTAATTTTTAGGATTTGTTCATTTATTTATATCACAATTGACTTGTGTGATGATTTATTTGGTATCTTATAGAGATAATAGAGAAGACTTCCCATAATACTGCTGATTTACAACAATAAATGTCCTCTGTGATCTATAATCTTTTTATAAAGTTTCATCATCTCTGAGATGTTTTAGGCTTCATTAAGGGTTATAATAGTTCTCTGACTTCCTGCTGTTTATCAATGATTTTTTTTTAAATTCACCGCTTAAAAAAATAGTTAATAATTATATAAATAAATCAAGAAAGATTTGTGTGGAGATGTCTCGCTTCCTGCTGTTTTCATTTATTCCCTTTTATTTGAGTCCTAGCCATTTTTGGTTTGTTGCCTTTTAGTTGTTTGATATTATAGATACTTTATGATTTGTTAATGATTGTAAACTACACTTTACTATGTATATTTATGTTTAATAACCCCTGAATCTCATTATTTTTTATATTGTCTTTTCACTTCACAATTTTTATCTAAATGTAATGTTTTATGTGTGTGTTGTCTGTGAGAGTTTGTCTGCTGTAAATGTGTGTTAATAATAAAAAAATAAAAATAATAATCTCTGGGAAGACGTGAACGGCCACGTTGATGTGACGTCATGGCGTTGGGCTGTTACCATGGATACTGACACAGGGTTCAGCAGGAGTTGATGTTAGTTCACTAAACAGATTCTCCAAACAAAACCCTTACATTTCTGTAGAAGTGGCTGAGTGCAGCTTTAAATACTTGATATATATTTGTTTCTATATGTGAGAAGGTGTTTTTGAAGGCAAGTCACTCATTTATGCCTCATTTTAACCCTCCTGTGGTCCTGGGGTCATTTTTGACCCCAAATCATTTTCAACATGTGATTAATATCGGTTAACTTTCACAGAATTGCTTTTCAGCATATGTGCCCCTCTGCAGCCTTTATAGATAATATACATTTAAACTTTCCTCATACATTTTTAAGTGTTTTATGCATTTTTATAGCACCCATGGTCCTCGGGGGTCAAAAGGACCCCATGACATTAGACTGGTTTTAGGACATGTAGAAAAAAAATATTAACAACTTTTTTTCACCTTTTAAAGCAACTCATGACCAACACATTGACATATAATTATGTTCAATAATTCAAATTTTTTTCATTATTATTGGTCAATTTTAGTCAAATATACAAAATTAGGCCTCATTTCAAGAGAAAATAAAAATAGTCAAACCTCTTGCTCTGCTAACTGTTATTGGCACTAAAAACCTGTTGGTTTTTAATAAATATGATGATTAATAAATGCAAAGTTGTCTTTTTAACAAGACTTAAGCCCCAAAACAACAAATCTATCTGAAACGAAGCGATTTACACAGTTTGATGATTTCACTTTTTTTGCGTTTCGGCAGACTTTCAGGCCCAGTTCACAAGACTAATTAACTTTTTCTAAATGTAGAGGTTATAATCAGAAATTTGGCATGAACAAAGTACACTATCAGCAGCAATAAATTAGATTAAATTGCACTTTTCTGTTTGGCTTTTCCCAACTGAAGAAGCATGGCTGTAGCTCCCAGTGGACAACGCAAACTAACCATAAAAAATGTAAGTTATTTTTTCAACAGGTTTTTGCTTGGTGGATTATCATATGCTGAATTCATCCAAAGATCCAACATATTTCAGTCAATTAGGCATAGTTTAAGAACCATGAATCAGTTGCCAATAAAGGTTTCCTGTCTGGTGAGCCACTCCTCAAACCACTGCCTCAAACAGATGGAGCCAAGTCGTCCCTGCAGCAAAGTCACTGTAAAACCAGGAACAAATACTAGACCTGAATATGATTTAAAGGCAAGAATGTGTCTAAAACAACAGCTTAACAATAGTGTTAACCATCAGGTCAAGATAAATGAGTGTTGCATTTGTTTAGGGCGAACTTTAACATTTTGTCAGCACAACTTACAAACTTTTTTTTAAAATATCTAGCTCTATTCATATCTAATTCGGCACACATACAGTCGGCCATAAGTGGCAATACGATTTGTTTGTCTCTGCCTCATTCACCTACCGTGAATACTGCTTTGATGATTATTTATCTGAAGACAGAGGAATGGAAACATTTCTCAAAATCCCTTAAAAAGAAATGAACTAGTTTCCAATAAACAGGGTCACATTTCTGTCCTCGTATAAGACCCCAAACATGTTGACTACCTAACTTACACCTGCAAAACATGAAGGTACAACTAAAAACCCAGGACATTCACCTTTTAAGGCAACGCATGACCAAAAAATTTTGTATATATCATTTTGATATTTTTTTTCATTTTTATTGGTCAAATATACAGAATTAGTCCTCATTTCAAGAAAAAAATCTAATAAAACCTGAATATTATATGCGTGTGTGTGTGATCTTATTTATCTGATTTTAAATCCAGCTGAAGAGGACAGCGAGCAAGAGGTTTTATTATTTTTATTTTCTCTTGAAATGAGGCCTAATTTTGTATATTTGACTAAAATTGACCAATAATAATGAAAAAAATTTAAAATTATATATCAATGTGTTGGTCATGAGTTGCTTTAAAAGGTGAAAAAAAGTTGTTAATAATTTTTTTCTACATGTCCTAAAACCAGTCTAATGTCATGGGGTCCTTTTGACCCCCGAGGACCATGGGTGCTATAAAAATGTATAAAACACGTAAAAGTGTATGAAGAAAGTTTAAATGTATATTATCTATAAAGGCTGCAGAGGGGCACATATGCTGAAAAGCAATTCTGTGAAAGTTAACCGATATTAATCATATGTTGGAAATGATTTGGGGTTAAATATAAATATACATAGTAAAGTGTAGTTTACAATCATATTCAAATCATAAGGTATCTATAATATCAAACAACAAAAAGGCAACAAACCAAAAATGGCTAGGACTCAAATAAAAGGGAATAAATGAAAACAGCAGGAAGAGAGACATCTCCACACAAATCTTTCTTGCTTTATTTATAAAATTACTAACTATTTTTTTAAGCGGTGAATTTAAAAAAATCATTGATAAACAGCAGGAAGTCAGTAAACTATTATAACCCTTAATGAAGCCTAAAACATCTCAGAGATGATGAAACTTTATAAAAAGATTATAGATCACAGAGGACATTTATTGTCATAAATCATCAGTATTATGGGAAGTCTTCTCTATTATCTCTATTATAAAATACCAAATAAATCATCACACAAGTCAATTGTTATATAAATAAATTAATTCTGAAATTAAAGAAATTTATTGAATTCATTGCACACATTGTTATTTCATCATACATTTTCACATTACTGTAATTATTATTTTATTTCATTATAAAAATATCATGACAGCATTGTTCCCAGTGAGACTTTAATTTCTTAACAAAAACATATAAAGTTGAAGGAACCAAATATCTAATCTCATCATAAAGAATATGTGTAATCTAACATTATTAATCTTATCAATGAAATGTCAGAAAATAGTGAAACATCTCTGTTATAAATCCCCACAGCACAAACACATGAATTCAAATGTCTTGTTTTAATAAACCAACACCTTTAAATATGAGTAAATATAAGATTATGACCATATATGACAAAGAAAAGCATTAAATATTCATATTTGAAGAGCCAGAAGTGTTTGGCATGTTTTGATGCAATATATTACACTCAAATGAAGAAAGATGTTTTGACTCATTAAAGTAGATTTGAATGATTCCACACAACATTAAAGTTTAAAGGTGTATTTTCACTGGAGTTGATTCCAGTCAAATCTAATTTATATTATCTTACCTATAAAATGTGAAAAATAATAAAACATTGCCTGTTATAATTTCCCACAGCCCAAACACATCAATTCAAACTTAATAAACCAACAGCCTGTATATGTTTAAATATGAGTAAATATAAGTTGATGACCATATATGACCAATAAAAGCATGAAGTCTTTAAATTGGAGAAGCTGGAACCAGCAGATATTTGACATTTGGCTTGTAAAACGACTAAAATGATGATTTGATTGTAAAAACAGCTGCAACGAGTGGATTAATCTGCTAATTGTTGCAGCTCTATTCTCACACATCACACGAGGACTCTGAGGAGAGAAACACACTTTTCTCTGATTAACAGCAAATCTCAATGAAAGCTGGTCTTCTTCTTCTCCTTGTGGAAGACTTTTCCATCTGCTGCTTCCTCCAGCTCAGTGTGACGTCGTCATTCAGCCCCTGGTCCTTCAGCTTCTGTTGGAGCTGACAAACATTATTACTCACACAGAGATTACATTCTGCTTTCTTCTTTACATTTCATCCTCTGGAAGCTCTTTTTCACACTTTTTTAACTCACATGATAGTTTGTGACTTTCCCTGTTTCTACTTCTCATGTCACGTTGCTGTCCAAAGCATTGTGATGTTTATAACATATAGTATGTGAATGATTTTGCTCTATTTATTATTTTAAATGTCTCTTTATCTGTTTCCTCCTCAGACTGTTTCTTTTACTGCTTTAATGTGAATTCACTCTCTGAGGGCTGATAAAGTTTCATCTCATCTTATTTTAAATTTGCTTCTAACAGTCATTTGTTGCTCAGTTTTTGCATAAAAGTTGAATAAAAAGAAGATTTACCTGCTTCAGCATTCCCTCAATCACAGCAGATACAGTCACACTCATCCTCAATCTCTTCACTTTCTTCTTCTTCTTCTTCTTCATCAAAGACGCTTTAAAAAAACAATCAGACATGATTAGTTGAGAGATTTCTGCTCTGATAATAATCAGCATCCTGTTGATATAAAGTGTCCTCAGTTAGTTTAGTCCTGCCTGTGGTCAGTTTAGAGCTATACTGCAGGCCGCCACCAGGGGGCGTTCAGGGCTTTATCAGTCAGTTAGAAGCAGTTACTTCCTCCATCTGTTGATATTCTCACATTGAAGTCAACACAAACTGATTATCTGCAGTTGGTCACACTGCATGCTAACATCAGCATCCTGAGTGTTCAAATGGATTGTCCAGAAATGTTTTTTATGTTCTCATTTCATGCTAAAGTAAAGCTAAATCTAATATAAATACTGTTTGAATCAGGGGTTACCACTCAGATGGACCGGAGCAGATGAATGGATACTCCTGGTTACAGGTCACATCCTCCCATCTTCCAGAGGAGCTGAAATCTGCTACTACACAATCCTCTTTCCCCCTGTAGTTATTAGGTTGCCCTGACTTCCAGTGTCTGAACGAGGAGCTGCTTCCATCGGACCACTTCCAGGAGTCTCTGAAAAGGCCGATCCAGGCAAACCATCCTCCTGGAACCAGCTCCTGGACCTTCTGGTTCTCTGTGTCGTCTCTCACACTGGCCAGGTCTGTGTGGTGTTCTCTGCAGTAGCTCTGGGCCTCGGTCCAGTTCATGGAGTCAGTGAGGACAAATGTCACAGCCAGCCCTGAAAATAGAGCAGAGAGAAATGCTGTGCAGAGGCAACATAACACACAACACTGATGCAAACTTTATATTTGAGTTTTTCTTTCTGAATATTTTCCTCAGCAGTCTGATGTTTCTTAATGAATGTCAGCATGAAGCTGAAGTCACCGTGGAGCTGTGTGCATATCAACTCCTTCTCTTGCAGCCCTGTTGACTGAGACAGTGACGTGGGATAAACCACAAACAATGCATGCAGGGCAGAATTAGGCAAATACCCACTAATAATCAAAATACAAAAAAGAGCAATTAACTTTTGGACACATCTAAAACTAAGTGACCCCCTCTCATATCATTTCCAAGCCCTGCAACACCAGGAGATGAGCAGCTGGAGCCCCCTGAGCCAGCTGGTCCTGAGGCTGAGGTCACAAACCTGCACTACAGGCACAGCCCAGGGACAGAGCACTGCACCAATCAGAGCCAAGCACATTACAAAACAGCTAAAACAAGACTACGTCACCTATTGGCAAACACAAATCAAATCAAACACAGAGCAAAATGCAGTGCTACTTGGATCTGAAGCGACAGTACACCACAGCAGATTATCTGAGCACGGGAGAGGCACCTGGCTGCAGACCTCCACTGTCAGGCCCGGAAGTGAGGACGTTTTTTGGGGCGTGGGGAGGTGGGGAGGACATTTTGGGAGGGTCATTTTCACCTGCCCTTTGAATTTGAGAGAGACCAGCGAGAGCGCATATGTTCGAAAAGAAGAAGAGTAAGCTTATTCTGCGAGTAGCGGTGAGTTTCTGATTTTAATTATCCAGAGAAAGTAAATGCATGGTTTGTGTTCTTCGTCAATATACGTGCCGTTGTAATAGTCGTTATAGAAGTCATTAATGACGCAAATTACCGAATGTTATATATCGGTTTGGGTTGTCGTTTTGAAGCTAAGTTAGATGACTTCAAAGTTTACTTTCACCAATGGTGGTTTGCATCAACGCCTAATGATTCTTAACTTTTTAGTGCATAAAGTAAAGTAACTGTTCGCATTTGGTTGTATGTAAGTTATGAAATATTTTTGTAAACTCTCCGTGTATTAATTGAGCATAGTCACAAAGTTGAAAACATATTTTTGAACTCGTGGAATCAACATGTGGCAGAACTACATGGAACATTTTAACTTTTATTTTTCCACCTCTGTTGTATACTACAGTGTATAAAAAAACCGAATAGTAACTGAAATGCTTCTGCACCATCAGTACTTTTATTTTTGATACTTGAGTATATTTTGCTCTTAACTGTCGCAGAAATTATCGAGTCCAGTTGAGAGGTTTGCTGTGGTGGTGTGTTTATTAAGAAGCATGTCGGCTTTCGTACTTTCGTAGTCATTATTACTTCATTACCTCATTTACACTACCTGGTGCAAGTGGCCATTTTACCTGTAAGCAAAGACAAGACAAACAATACGTTTGCAGGCTGCATACATTAATTTGAATTGAAGTTCATGTACTATAATTCAAACACATGATATAGCCTATTTTATGCTTTACAGGATGGGACGCTGTGGAAAGAAGACTTGGACGAGAACGAAAGAGAAGCAACCCTGGAGCCATTCAAATTCACATTTCACAACCCTGATGACATTTGGAGATTTTGTGAAGAAATAATAGAGAAAATAAATAATTTGCCTTATTGTGAATGTCCCACTGAGTGAGTGTGTGTGTATGTGTGAGTAAAGGTCTACAGAACATTGATCATGTTGTGACTTGGTGGGGTTTTTTTTGTGTGTTTTTGTTTTCTCGTTGATCACTTAATAGTTTTACATGGCTTATACTGTAGATATCAAGAGTTAGGGTAGTATTTAGTGTTACTTAGGTGTTCCAGCAGCACGAGAACATAATTAGCATAGACATAGAACCAAACATGAAATTTATGGTGGTTAAGAATAAAAATACAGAATAATACAACAGAAAAACTAACTGAAACAAATGTATAGAAAAAGAGCAGTGCAATAAAGTCAAAATTAAATCATAATGAAAAGGCGGTGAAGTACTCTGTATACTAATATAATGTACAGTATAGGCCTATGACATCTTATGAGATGTTGGCTTATGAATATGAGTAATAGCTTAAGAGCAAATGTGTGAACTGATGAATCAAAAGTTTACTATACAAATAAAAACAATTTGTACAATAGACCGGGGATTGATATATTTTGTCATATTGTTTACAAATTAATTCCTTTGTGAAGAAAACGATTCAACCGGAAGTGCATTCGCAATTTTATTTTGAAATGTATGCCGTGCACTTCCGGGCCTGACAGTGGAGGGACCTGACAGTGGAGGTCTGCAGCCAGGACCTCTTGGAGCACGGTGACGGATCCACAGCTGAGACGAACCTTGACAAAGTACAGACTGAGTGAACACAGGCCGGCTGTGGAAACAGGGAGGACCAGGAGGAGCTGCTCCCTGCAGAGCAGAGGCTGTGCTGCCACTGCAGCCTCAGTCAGCCTGAGACAGAGCTACACTTCCTCACCAAATGTAAAAAATATGAACTAATTAGAGAAACATATTTCCAAAAATTTGAATCCGTCAAAAAAGGTTTTTTAAAATGGTCAGATGAGGAAAAACTGCCGCTCCTCCTCGGGGAAGAGTCACAGAGCTGCAGATTAGCAGCACTCTATGTTTCTGCCTGTCACACACTGAGAGACAGCCAGTGACACACAGCTGTTGGTTGTTTTGTTTTTACTTTTTATTTTTATTTTTTCTTCTTCTTTGCTGGGACGGTTAGATTGTATAAATTATATATTGATTGTAATTCAATGATTGTAAAATTGCTTTCTTTTATTGTTATTGGTTTTTCTTTTCTTTTAAAATGAATGATAGAATTATAATACTTTATTGTAAATATTGCTTTCCTTACTGTTATCTTTTTTTTTTCTGACGCTTGCTTTGGCAATATGTACAGTGTTACGTCATGCCAATAAAGCTAATTGAATTGAATTGAATTGAATTAAAGCTGTTAATGATGGAGCTCTTTATATAAACCTTTATATATTTATATAAATGAAGGCAGGACTCACGTCCATCTGCTTTAAATGACCTTCATGTAACTGAAGACAGAGAGGCAAAGAGCAGCAGAGAAGGGGAGAGGTCAACAAGCTGAACTGGTCTGTTTTACCTTCACTCATCAATATTCTCACCTCTCACATCACAGCAGACTGCCTGAAAGTTGCGTGTGCAGCTGGTATCACGCCATCGTCCATCACTCTTCATCACTGCGCAGTTTTCTGCACCGCCACGATTGTTTGGTTCTCCAGTATTCCATCGTCTGAACTCCTCCTCTCCTGGTTTGTAGAAACTTGTGTCTGACAGTGACCACCTCCAGCTGTTCACGTCATCGTACAGCCCGATCCAGGTGAGCTGAAACACATAATTGTATTAATAATAATATTCATGTGTCCATATGAACAGTGAAACAGGTTCTGCTTCCTGTAATAATTCCTGCTGTTTATACTGGACATTAAGAGATCTCTTATATTGCAGGTTCAATGGGGAACAAAATCCTTAGTCCTCGTTCAGTGTAAAAAAAAAACATTTAAAAGTTCCTCTGAAGTATCATGGCTCAGATTGTAAAACTTTAAATCCACCTGTCACTGACATGATTGTCAAAAACAGCTTTGAAAGAAAAGAAAGAGAAAAGTGAACTCACTGTTTCTGCCATTTTCTTCAGGGTGTCCACATCCTCCATGCTGTCTATAGTGGCCAGGTCTGAGTATGTCTCTCTGCAGTAACTTTGTGCTTCAGTAAAGTTCTTCTTTTCATTAATGACATGGTACTGACGTCCAGCACACAGGCCTGTAGGGACACACATGCACACTGATCACATTTATGCTATAAATAACTTTTTATACATGTTCACTTTGTAACTTTACAGTTTAATGGATTCAGACGTGTCATTGTGTTTGTAGTAAAACCAGGAATGTATTACATTTTAAATACATATATTATTCTTTTATCATATTCTTTTATCATATTACATTATTCTATAAAGTTTAAAAATATTTATTCATTGATGTTGTTCATACCAATACATGCAACAACCTATTTAACCTATTTAAAATGATGCTAAAATATATTTTCTCCAATGTGCAATATCTGTAAAATGCAAAGTACTTTAAGGAAATCAAACAAACACAAAAAATATATTAATAATAAATGCCAAATAGCAGAAATGTATGTATATAATGTGTATATAATGTATGTATATGTCTTATTATTTATATTCTCATTCTGTATTCTATATCTATGTGTCTGTATCTTGAGCTGCTGTGACAACTAAGTTTCCTCACTGCAGAAAAATAAGGTCATATCTCTTCTGATCTTTTATCTTAAGTACATTTACTCAAGTACTGCACACAAGGACAATTCAGAGTATTTTCTTTCATGCATTTTATACCTGCAATAATATAATATAATATGATATAATGTAATACAATAATATAACTGACAACTTTTCACACAGACAGATTGTTATTTTTACTTATTCTGCATTTAAAAACAGGAAGAATTTATACAACACAACACATTGTTGTATTTTAAACATTTTTTGCCTTGTGACCTCTTCCAAATAATCTGAATTTATGATAATACTATATTGTACTATATTGTATAATAAAGTGTTTTGGTTGGATAACATCAGGGCAGATCTAGCAGGGGCCGACATGCCTGAGGGCTCCACATGTCAATCAAAGATTAACTTCAATAAACATGAACTGACTTTAATTAGTGCAGGTATAAAGTGAAACCCAGCAGTGAAACTGAGCAGATTTTAACTGATTTATCTCTCATACATTTTAAAGAAAAATTGGAGATGTGACAAATGAATCAACATCAATCAGTCTGATTTAGTGTGTTCATCAATCATAATGTAAGTGAAGAGCATCATTAAAGAGTTGTGATAAGAGCTCTGCAGCCACAATGATATACCAATGTAGTGTGAATGTAAAAGAAGAGAAAGACTTGCCTGGGGCAGCCAAGAGGAGCAGAAGAAGCAACAACATCTTGATTTCTCTCTCGCTTCATGTGACTGTCACACTTCAGACTCGCTGCTGCTGAAATAAAATGATGGTGTGCAATTCATCAGAATTATTCAAACTACATGGCTCCATCAGATGCAGCAATGATTTGCGTATTTACGACATGACAGGCAAATTTTGTACATTTTCCGGAACATGTAATATAATCTCATGTGTGACACTGTTTGTTTGTCTGCTGAGTGATGTGGCAGCTGACAGTTCACTGAGGAGGAAACAGCTGCTGTAGCAGGTAACACAGAGGAACACACCTGAGAGGAATACAGCACGTATTCAGAGCCTTTACTGCAGTAAAAGTACCCATACTACACTGTCAAAATACTACACTACAAGTAAAAGTGCTGTATTCAAACCTTACTGAGAGTAAAAGTATATATGTTGCAGTAAAATGTTTTCTGATTCTATCTGATGTTTCTGGAGGAATATTCCTGCTGCATTGGTGTGTTTGTTGTATTTTAATGCTGTAGATGTTTGAACTCCTCTATATCCTGTTGGGTAGTTTAATGTGCAGTGATGCATCATATTCTATGAGATCATCATATGTTTGTAGCGTGGCTGTCCTGTGAGAACCACGTATCTCTACAAAGTCACAAAACAGCTGTTTCACCTTTGTGACGAGGACTTTACAGCTGAGACGAGAGGGTTTTTAAACTGATGACCTAAAAATGTATGAATAAATTAAAGACCCAGAAATATTAAAACACACAAAAACACACACACAAACAGAAACAACAAACACACACACACACACACACACACACACACACACACAAATACAACAAACACAGACGGACACACACACACACACACACACACACACAAACACAACACACACACACACACACACACACACACAAATACAACAAACACACACACACACACACACACACACACAGACTGACAGACAGAAATACAACAAACACTATGAGGGGCATTTTATGCCAGCACACTATACTAAAACGCGTGTACAGCGCCTATGCGATGACATCAAACGTCTAACGTGCGCGTGTAAATTCCATTCACTTTCAATGGACAGACAGGCGTCACGCAGGCGTCACGCAGACGCTGTACACGCGTTGTTGCACATACGCCTACGTGACGGCTGCGTGACGGGTGAACTACGCCTCAAATACGTGACATGAAGACCCGCGTGACTGTTAAGTACAATTCTACATAGGCGTACAGACACGCGTATTGCGAGTACACCAGATAACATGGGTGACGGGTGAAAAGTGCCACTAGCGAACGTAGCGGACGCCTGTGTGTGTGTGTAACGCGTGTAAGCCTATAACAGTTCAGCTGTTACACAGAGTCTCAGCTTCATATGGTATTGTTTATAAGAAAGCACAACTTATAGATGAAGAGAAAGACTATCTCGTACTTACCAGATAAACTTAACGTTTTTCCGGCCAAAACCGGAGGCTTAATTAGCCTGTTTTAGGAGTGAAAGTCAGCAAAATGCAGCTTAAACAAAATGTTTTACCTCATTAGTTAACTACGAATGTCTGTAAAACATAATGGGACTGTGCATAAGTGCCGAATTGGGTTAAACAGTGTAGATATAAGGTCCGATGGAATCATATTGTGAACGGACTGCTGTCCACATGGCTACTGAATATTCATTAGATAGGTCCGCATGGCTACTTAATATTCAGGGGTGACAGCGATTACGGCTTCTGCAGGCAGGTAAACCTACCTAATTACAGCTGGTGCGTAATGAACTGTGTGTCCGCGCGCGAAGCTGGGAACTGGCTGTGAGCGTTGCACTTTACTATTAGCCTACTATTTTTAAGTAGCTGAAATTATTTTAATTATCCCTTTCACCCTTGCTATCATTAAATATCAATTCGATATCATTCAAACCTAGAGAGAGAGAGAGAGAGAGAGAGAGAGAGAGAGAGAGAGAGAGAGAGAGATTTCGTTAACAAGAAAATAAAAACTGGCCTGAAAATAATAGAAATATCCTGACAGCTCTGTGGGGGCTTGGAGTTCATCTGTAAGTTGTGCTTTCTTATAAACAATACCATATGAAGCTGAGACTCTGTGTAACAGCTGAACTGTTACACAGAGTAACACACTGTTAACGTACACGCGTTACACACACACACAGGCGTCCACTACGTTCGCTCGTGGCACTTTTCACCCGTCACCCATGTCATCTGGTGTACTCGCAATACGCGTGTCTGTAAGCACGCCTATTAATCAGACTTTATGCTGGCACAGGCGACGCATTCTAGGCGTTTAAGTATAGTGTGCTGGCATAAAATACCCCTCATACAAACACAGACGGACACACACACACACACACACACACACACATGAAGTGGAATACAGGACGTCATCAGGACTTTGTCAGCTGGTTTGAGCTCAACCAGCTTCAGCTGAACACCAGCAAGAAAAAGGAGACGATCAGTAAGTTGAGGAGGAAAACATCCAGGGATCAGACATGGAGCTGGTGGAGAACTACACATTCCTGGGTGTTCACCTCAACTATAAAGTGGAGTGGACTGAGCACAGCCGTGCTCTCTCCAGGAGGGCCAGGTGTCCTCTCTGTGCATGCAAGATGCTTTGATACAATGATCATGTGCTAATATTGATTTTAAACTATGATTAAACTAAATACATTTACTGCATCTGCTTTTTTGTGACTGCTGATTGACTGGTGTGCTGATTGTAACTATAATGCGATTGGGTGTTCCCCTGTTAGGCCAAGTGGTGTTTACCCCTTTGGGTTTGGTCTTGTTTGTTGTTTACTAGTGTTGTGGTGGTCCTGGTCTTGTTTGTTGTTTACTAGTGTTGTGGTGGTCCTGGTCAGAGCATTTGTCTCGGGAGCACCTCCATGGTCAAGGTTAGGTCGCCAGTCTCTGGTTGCTTCCCCTCACCATTGGGCTTCAGTGGGTAAATACCCGCTGCTGGTCACCACATGAAGACTAGGGTTAGATTACTTAGACAGTAATGGTCAGGTGGTCAGCTAGAGGGGCACATTGTTTACTGTCTAGGCCATAGTGTTTGGCTGGTGGTGCACCAGGGTAGTTGCACTGCTTGTTGCATTGATTTTACACACACACAAGTATGACAAGTGTTGATGAGTTGTTGTTTTTTAATTATTCTTTATTTTTTATTTTCCTTCAGTGGTGTTTTTGGATCTTTGCACAAAAGAGCAGCTGCTAAAAACAGCAGAACATTATGGCATTGACGTGGTGATAAACGTATGAAAGACAGAGTGAAACTTGTCTTGAAGGCCAGTTTATTTGGGGGGGGGGGGGCCTGTTGCGACAACAGGTTTAACATTTAAACAGCAGATAGTTGCTTCAGATGAAACTTCAGATGCAACATGTACATGACAAACTTAAACATGCAGAGTGAGCAGTGAGCATATTTAAATTGAGTCCATTCATTATATTGGTCTGATTGTCAAATGCAGCTGTTTTAAATGCAGTCTATTTTTACTCCATTGGTCAAAGTTATTTTAAAATCGATTTTTGAAAAGGCTGAAAGAACTTCTTCAAATGGATATTTGACTCATAATCTACCTGAATTTATTTACTTGCCTTGCAATTTATTCTCCAATAATGATTCAGTTATTATCAGTGTACTGAGATATTTTGTGTTTTATTTGGTTTCATTTCCACTGAGTGTGCTTCACTATTCTACAGTATAAATGCTTTGAAGGACCAGCCACTGTGGGTGAAAGGGGGGTGCCCCTGGACTTATCACAGTGGGACCATGTGTCCTTCTACAGTCCTCTAACTGCACTGGAAGCCTTCTGTCTCCACAGGTCCAGGAGACATGACAGCTCCAGACAGAAAGCTCTGGTTTGGGTGTAAGACCCTCTGAGTGGGTGAGGCTGAAGGTCATCAACAGGAAGTGGAAGGAACCACGTTGGGCAGGTCCATATCAGGTTGAAACAGCAACAACATATGCTGTGAGAATCATACATTCATGAAACACTATATTCATATGATCAATTGTGTTTGACATGATTTACTGCAAAAATGTGGATGTATCCTACAGGTAGATGTCTTTAGATACGGCTGTGTTGCTCTGCTTGATATCTCTCCTTATAGCACTCTCTGTTCTGTGTCAGCTGGAGCCGAGGGGGGAGAGTGGACCACCCACACCAGAGGAGGACACAGAGGTTAATATAAGACCATTCTAACAATTAAAGGGTCTCTTGGGAGTAAATCAGCTGACAATATGGAGGAATTGACATAGACGACACATCATAGTGGTGGTAGCTGTCCTGGTGGTGTGTGTGTGCTGTTGTAACTCTTGTATCTCTCAGTGTCTGCCTCATCTCAACGGTCATCCAAGGTAAATCCCCTTCCCCTTAACAAATGGCAGTAATCCGCTCTGAAATGCAAGTTTTACTGCTCACTGATATTGCTACTACAGACAAGACATGGTGTAATTGACCTCTTGTGTATGAGGTCAAAGGGGGATTGATAGAATAATCTGTTATTCTGTCTCTGTGTGACGAACATCTCTATCTATGTATGCGTAATTCACTATATGTGTGTGTGTGTGTGTGTGTGTGTGTGTGTGTGCCCTCTCTGTGCATGCAAGATGCTTTGATACAATGATCATGTGCTAATATTGTTTTTAAACTATGATTAAACTAAATACATTTACTGCATCTGCTTGAACTTCATCTGCCCTGTTTAGAGTAAGATTCTATAATCACAAAAATATATATTTTATGTTTTATATTTTATGTGGACATTGCAAAATCTGTGTCTCCAATAATATCTCTGCAAGTGGCAGGAGGTTGTGTTGAATGTTTTGTTAACAGGTCGGGTCACAGACATGATGTGCTGAGCAGAAAGATAACTGTCTTCTCTGCTCGGTGACATGACTTGTCCACGTATTGATTAAAACTGACGAATCAGCGGATCGAGAGGGACACACCTTCTGGAGAGATCTTCCTACATTCATAGTAAACTTTGTTAGGATATAAAACTGTTTAGTGACATTAGACTGTGTTCAGCCTCATGAACTGACCAGCCTCATGTGATGTCAGGGACGTGTAGATTGAACCCAGAGACTCTGTAACTGCACATTTCTTGACGTATTGTAATAAAGTGAAGTTAAAGTGAGAACTGGGACGTCTCCTGCTCATCATTCTCCATCAAACGATCGGCTCAGAGAAATAGGTGAGGATTTTGTGTTGGAGTCAGATATTTAATGTTAAAGGTTTCCTCAATGCATTTCTCAACAACGAACAGGGACAGAAAGAGAGCAGAGAAAGTGATGAGGAGAACCAGCTCTCCCCTGGACTCCATAGAGGAAGTGGAGGAGTCTGTTTTTGGAAAGACACACACACACACACACACACACACACGCACACACACACACACACGCACGAACACACAGACACACAGACACACACACACACACACACACACGCACACACACACACACACACACACACGCATGAACACACACACGCACACACCACACACACACACACACACACACACACACACCACACCACACAATCACCACACGCACACACACACACACACCCACCCACACACACACACACACACACACCTGTACTGTTACATGGTATTCGGTGTATTTCCAAACCAAACTCAATGCAAATTTGATGTAATCAAAACAGCAGCCAGGTGAAGTTTCTGTCCACAGACGAACCTTTTGTGGACTGAAGTGTGAGTCAGCGAGGTGAAGTGAGGACGGCTCGACACACTGACAACACATTCATATTGTCAAGAGATGAAATGTTTGTAGTGAGTTGAGAGAAACGTGTATAATTCACCAACAACATTCAGTTTACATCTGGAAACACAAGTTGTGTTTGATTCCACTAATAATCATTGTAACAACCTTTAAAATAATCTGTTATTCTGTCTCTTTGTCTGTCTCTGTTGTCTGTCTCTGTTGTCTGTGCGTGACGCAGGTCACTATCAAAGGTCACTATCAAATACATGCGTAATTCACTGTGTGTGCCCTCTCTCTATGCATTTATATATTAATCATGTAAGATGCGGTTGATACAATGATCATGTGCTAATATTGTTATAAAACTATGATTACTCTAGATACATCAAAACTAAATACATTTACCCAACTGCTTAAACTTAGTAAGATTCCATCATCATAAAAAGATATATGATATGCTTTGTGTTTTATGTGCACATTGCAACATCTGTGTCTCCATTATACGTCTGTAAGTCACAACAAGGCAGGAGGTTGTTGAGTGTTTTGGGGAACAGGTCAGGACACGGACAGATTACTGCCTGGTGACATGACGTGTCCCTGTATTGATTAAAACTGACGAATCAACAGATCAAGAGGGCGGCACCTGCTGGAAGAAATCTACCTTCTTGATTAGTAAATCTGTTAGAATATAATAAGGTGTTTGAGGGAAATGAGACTGGTCCAGACTTCATGACCTGAGACCAGTCTCCTGTGTATCAGGGAAGTGATGTTTTGATGTATTGTAATAAAATGATGTTAAACTGAGAACTGGGACGTCTCCTGCTCATCATTCCCCATCAAACAATCAGCGCAGAGAAATAGGTGAGGATTTACTGTTGGTGTCAGGTAATTTAATGTTAAAGCTTTCCTCAATGCATTTCTCTAACACAACCAAGGCTGAAAGAAAATTGATTTTTTTTTTTAAATTCATCCTTTAATTAGACAGGAAAGTCCCATTGAGATGCTTCTGACCCAGTCACCATTAAATTATTTTCATAAAGTGTAAACCCTTCTCCTCCCCGTGAGTTTGCTTCATTCATTCTGGTCGGTGTTTTACATTCCGCCACAGGCCAACGTGCTCGCCCACCAGAAACTGTGTGGAGCGGACATACCCAGACTCCTTAATGGTTGTCCTCGGTGACTTTAACAAAGGAAACCTCCACCAAGAAATACCCAAATACAAGCAGCTTATAAATGTCCAAACCAGAGAGGGGGATATTCTGGATCACTGTAACACTACAGTCATGGTGCCCATCATGCCGTTCCCACTCGGGACACTCTGACCACCACATGGTCCACCTGATTCCTGCATACAGGCAGAAAGTAAAGCTCTGTCAGCCTGTTGTGAGGACATCAGAGGAGTGGAGCACAAGGCTGTGGAGGGTCTTCAGGCATGTTGGGACTGGACTGACTGGGACGTTTTCAGCTCTACCAACAGTCTGGATGAGGTCACATCAGACATCCAGCAGGGAGAGTTATAACATGACAAACCCTGGATCACAGCCACACTCACACAGTTACAGTTGGAAAAGGAGGAAGCATTCAGGAGTGGAGACAGGAACAGCTTTAAAAGTCAAAGTAGACTTTTAGGAAGGCTGAGAAGCTAAACCCAGCACTCTGAAACATGGGACAGACCTGACACCTTCCCCCTGTCGTGGCAATTTTAACAACTGCCCTAAGTTAATGGGTGAGCTGGCCAAATTCAAAGCACTCAATACTCTGTTCAGCAAGTTTATTTCTTAGCACATTCGTGTTCCATACACCGCACATTCCCGAATGGCTATTTTACAATACAACCCGTCCCGTACACCGCTCGACTTATGACTGTTGCACTTTATCTTCCTTCCCTATACATCACATCAGGACAGAGCCCACTGGTCAACACCTTCTCTTCAGTCATGGTGTTAGAAGAGTTGAGTTCAAAGAGTGAGTTCCCAGAAGGCTTTGTGACTTGAATACCAAGTAGGTCGCCGCCTACTTCATGCCCCACCATGCAGGAAAAACCAAATTTCCTTCACACCCCACAACACCCTTCACTAGCTCCAGCCCAGGAGCTCCACCTCCACTACCTCAGCTTGCTCACACACACACACACACACACACACACACACACACACACACACACACATCTGACTCCTGACTCCACCTGCAGGTGGATCACAGACAGCACCAACAGCTGCACCTCCACTCACCAGTCCATCAAGCTCCTGAAGTTGGCGGACGACACCACCCTCATTGGACTCATCTGTGGTGGGGATGAGTGGGCCTACAGGTGGGAGGTCCACCATCTGGTGACCTGGTGCAGTGAGAACCACTTGGAGCTCCGTGCTCTAAAGACAGTGGAGATGATGGTGGAGTTGAGGAAGAGCCCAGCCTCACCTGTCAATATTGCACATATTACTGTTTATAATTCATTTTTTAAAAACATAGTTTTAGTTTGTTGACTTTTCTATTCTTCATGCTGTCTGTTTAAGTTGCTGTAGTACTAGCCTTAATCTAAAAATCTACTTGGCAACAAAAATTATTCTGATTCCGATTGTGAAACTCATCTCAGCCGCTTGTATCTGTGATGTCATTCTTTCTGTCACGACCCAAAGCTCCTGAGCAGAGGTGAGGGCTGGAACATAGATGGATGGTAAACCCAGATCTTTTGGAAGAGGTCACACACCAAAAATGTTTACAATACAACAATATGTTGTGTTGTATCAATTTGTTCTATTTTTAATTGCAGAATAAGTAAAAATAACAACCTTTTAGTGTGAAATGTTGTCAGTTATATGATATGATATGATATTATGTCGTATTATTGCAGGTATAAAGTGGCATCAAACAGAAATATTCTAAAGTGTACTTGTGTGCAGTAAATGTCAGTAAATGTACTTTGTTACATTCCTTATTTTATTACAAACACAATGACACGTCTGAATCCATTAAACTGTAAAGTTACAAAGTGAACATGGAAGGAATTATTACAGGAAGCAGAACCTGTTTCACTGTTCATATGGACACCTGAATATTATTATTAATACAATTATGTGTTTCAGTCCACCTGGATCGGGCTGTACGATGACGTGAACAGCTGGAGGTGGTCACTGTCAGACACAAGTTTCTACAAACACGAGGAGGAGGAGTTCAGACGATGGAATACTTGGCAATTGTCCAGGGGCCCACGACCTCTAAAGGGCCCAGGGCAGTGTGGGCACAAGCAAAATATCTGGTTATCTCTCGTTTATATGTTAAACTGTCCATTGGAGCCGTTGCTTAAAAAATAATTTTGAGGTGACAGGGTGATTTCTGTTTAAAAGGAGCTGAGGACCAAAATACTACTTGATCCTGGATTCTTGATTTTAGTTTGTGTCTTGTCTTCCTCTGTGATGGCTCTATCAATTCAATACATATGTGCTACTGGGAATATGTGTTGTTAAATAAATACTGGATGCTTTGAAAGTGGTTGCTTACTCATTTTTTTTGTGAAAATTGAGGACACTTCCTTCCCTAAGTTTTTCTATCTTTTTGGATGGTGTCCTTGAGTGCCAACAAAGGCGCCTTCCAAATAAAATGTATTATTATTATAATTATTATAATTATTATTTATGTAGTGGGTCAATGTTGCCAGATTATACTGCTGCTGATGTGTTTTGTTTTCATAACATCATGGTGCATTTGTAGTTCTATGAGCGTTGGTACATCTATACATGAAAAAGCACTTGATGACAGTTAGTTATTGATGTACTGACTGTATTAACTGTATATTTCTGTAATTTATTCTATATTTTGCCAACTGCAGATAATCAGTTTGTGTTGACTTCAATGTGAGAATATCAACAGATGGAGGAAGTAACTGCTTCTAACTTAGTGATAAACCCCTGAACGCCCCCTGGTGGCGGCCTGCAGTATAGCTCTAAACTGACCACAGGCAGGACAAAACTAACTGAGGACACTTTATATCAACAGGATGCTGATTATTATCAGAGCAGAAATCTCTCAACTGATCATGTTTGATTGTTTTTTTTAAAGCGTCTTTGATGAAGAAGAAAAAGAAAGTGAAGAGATTGAGGATGAGTGTGACTGTATCTGCTGTGATTGAGGGAATGCTGAAGCAGGTAAATCTTCTGTTTATTCAACTTTTATGCAAAAACTGAGCAACAAATGACTGTTAGAAGCTAATTTAAAATAAGATGAGATGAAACTTTATCAGCCCTCAGAGAGTGAATTCACATTAAAGCAGTAAAAGAAACAGTCTGAGGAGGAAACAGATAAAGAGACATTTAAAATAATAAATAGAGCAAAATCGTTCACAGACTATATGTTATAAACATCACAATGCTTTGGACAGCAACGTGACATGAGAAGTAGAAACAGGGAAAGTCACAAACTATCATGTGAGTTAAAAAAGTGTGAAAAAGAGCTTCCAGAGGATGAAATGTAAAGAAGAAAGCAGAATGTAATCTCTGTGTGAGTAATAATGTTTGTCAGCTCCAACAGAAGCTGAAGGACCAGGGGCTGAATGACGACGTCACACTGAGCTGGAGGAAGCAGGCAGATGGAAAAGTCTTCCACAAGGAGAAGAAGAAGACCAGCTTTCATTGAGATTTGCTGTAAATCAGAGAAAAGTGTGTTTCTTTCCTCAGAGTCCTCGTGTGATGTGTGAGAATAGAGCTGCAACAATTAGCAGATTAATCCACTCGTTGCAGCTGTTTTTACAATCAAATCATCATTTTAGTCATTTTACAAGCTCAAATGTCAAATATCTGCTGGTTCCAGCTTCTCCTATTTAAAGACTTCATGCTTTTATTGGTCATATATGGTCATAATCTTATATTTACTTATATGCAAATGTGTTGGTTTATTAAAACAAGACATTTGAATGCATGTGTTTGTGCTGTGGGGATTTATAACAGAGACTTTTCACTATTTTCTGACATTTAATTGATAAGATTAATATTATTAGATTACACATATTCTTTATGATGAGATTAGATATGTGATTCCTTCAACTTCTTCACTTCAAGTCTCACTGCTATGACATTTTATTAGTTTAAAATGGAAAAAAAGTAATATCCAACAAAGTAATGTCATGAAAATGTATGATGAAAGAACAATGTCTGCAATATATTTAATACATTTCTTTAATTATTTCACAAATTGTTGGTTTATTTTTACTTGTCACAATTGACTTGTGTGATGATTTATTTGGTATCTTATCTTTGCATGTGTTGTCATTAGCTCTGAGGCTAGCACTAGGATGCTACATCCTTGTGTGCTAGTTATGTAGTTGGCATCAATAGTCATTAGATCTGGTTTACTAAGCATCGGGTGAAGTATACTGAGATTTCCCATTTTGTTGTTTACATGTTTATTGTTGTGGAGCTTCATTTACACATTACGATATGTTCTCTATACTAATCATAGATCTAAATACATGACTCGTCCCAAAAGGAAAGTAAGGCATCCCAAAAGTAATCTTTATCAGTTTGTGTTTCTGTGTACAGCTGAAGTCCCTCAAAATGACATTAAAATAGTTTGTCCTCAATCTAAAGGTAAAAGTTCTGTAGGGATAAAAGCTGTTTGAAATTAAATCTCAAGTGATTTTCATAATGAAGCACTCCTAGTTACATATCCTCCTGCCAGTGGCCAAAGTGTGTGTGTGTGTGTGTCTGTGGCACCAGTTTATTACATACTTTTATGCTCTCTTTTTTTTCTTTCTAAAAAAACATACCAACCTTGGGATGGTTAAATGAGTACAATGTGCCATGAAGCCAATGGATGCTTGCATATACAACCATATTGCTGCCAGATAGCCTTCCAGTAATAGCTTTTTCAGGCTTCCGATTGGCCAGCATCATCATTTTCTTTATTGCTTAATTTGCCAACATTACTTTAGAGTTAGGTTTTATTCCCTGTTGTTGGTTTGTCATTTTGTTTTCATGTAGACTGGAGGGTTTTTTAATGAAGGTGGGAAAAAAACCCTGTTTCCAAAAATACCTGTGTATGTGCAGTCAAGGATTGAGATTACATGTTTTTTCTCTCTCTTGTTAGAATAATCTGTTATTCTGTCTCTCATTCTGTCTCCTGTCTCTGTGAATGGGGGTCACTATCTGATTTACATAGGTCACTATCTATGCATGCGTAATTCACTAACTGTGTATGTAACCTCTCTCTGTGCATTTATAGATTCAAATATAACAGGCAATGTTTAATTATTTATCACATTTTATAGGTAAGATAATATAAATTAGATTTGACTGGAATCAACTCCAGTGAAAATCCACCTTTAAACTTTAATGTTGTGTGGAATCATTCAAATCTACTTTCATGAGTAAAAACATCTTTCTTCATTTGAGTGTAATATATTGCATCAAAACATGCCAAACACTTCTGGCTCTTCAAATATGAATATTTAATGCTTTTCTTTGTCATATATGGTCATAATCTTATATTTACTCATATCTAAAGGTGTTGGTTTATTGAAACAATACCTTTGAATTCATGTGTTTGTGCTGTGGGGATTTATAACAGAGATTTTTTCACTATTTTCTGACATTTCATTGACAAGATTAATAATATTAGATTAAACATATTCTTTCTGATGAGATTAGATATTTGGTTCCTTCAACTTAATATGTTTTGGTTTAGAAATTAAAGTGTCACTGCTATGACTTTATTAGATTAAAATGAAATAAAGTAATATCCAACAAAGTAATGTCATGAAAATGGACGATGAAATAACATAATAATGTCTGCAATATATTTAATACATTTCTTTGATTATTTCCAATTGGAAATATTATTGGTTTATTTATATGTGTCACAATTGACTTGTGTGATGATCTATTTGGTATCTTATAATAGAGATAATAGAGAAGACTCCCAATAATACTGCTGATTTATAACAATAAATGTCCTCTGTGATCTATAATCTTTTTTATAAAGTTTCATCTTCTATGGGATGTTTTAGGCTTCACTAAGGGTTATAATAGTTGACTGACTGTGAGGGAAGAAACACATTTTTTTTCTGATTAACAGCAAATCTCAACTACGTCTGTCAGCGGCAGTAAACGCGCCTTCAAGTGGTGTTTTAGTGTGCAGGACAAATGGAAGTTTTGCATGTGTTGTCATTAGCTCTGAGGCTAGCACTAGGATGCTACATCCTTGTGTGCTAGTTATGTAGTTGGCATCAACAGTCATTAGATCTGGTTTACTAAGCATCGGGTAAAGTGTACTGAGATTTCCCATTTTATTGTTTACATGTTTATTGTTGTTGAGCATCATTTACACATTATGATATGTTCTCTATACTAATCATAGATCTAAATACATGACTCGTCCCAAAAGGAAAGTAAGGCATCCCAAAAGTAATCTTTATCAGTTTGTGTTTCTGTGTTCAGCTGAAGTCCCTAAAAATGACTATGGGTCTGAGTATGGGGGTTGTCTGTGGATCACAAGCCAGTGTGTGTGTGTGTATGTGTATGTGTGTGTGTGTGTGTGTGTGTGTGTGGCACCAGTTTATGACATACTTTTACGCTCTCTTTTTTTCTTTCTAATAAAACATACCAACCTTGGAATGGTATGCAAGTTTTGGTGAACTTATTAGTCTGTGTTGAAGAGGGCCTGGTGTTGTAAATCTTAAGGGCTTAGTCTAAGCACCATGAAAGACATTTTAACAGTAAAACTTAAGTGTCATTACAAGGAACTATTGTTAGGCATCATTACTGGAATGAGTGTACTTTTCTACAGATTCTCTTTAACCCTATTGTGGGGAAATATTGCCAAATTAATTGAGTAACCAGTCAGCAACACAGGTGAGTTCCTCTTTCTCTAGAATGAGGGTGTGTGTGTTCTCGAACACTGTCCTTACATATACCGAGGACTTTTCTTTCTGCAAGTCAGAACTTCACTTCTGTGACACGTATTGCTCAGTGAGCAGGTGTGATTCTAGGGTCAGAGCTTTAGGGGTGCTGAGCACCCATTGAGCCCCACTGCCACCACCAACCCTCAATCAACAGTCATTAGATTTGATTAGATTGAACTTTATTGTCACTGAACAAAGTAACAGCTACTTGGACAACAAAATGCAAAATACAGGCCACATACTGCAACGCCAATAAATTAGTATAGACGTATGAGTTGTTACTGTTTTGCTCGCCACTATTCACTATATATCAATTTATTATTGTTATTTTCTCACCTGGTTCTTCCTGCATGCTCTCCCTTCCCCTTTCTCCTTCTCCATCTTTCTCTCTTTCCCTTGGCACTGACAATCATACACAAATATATTGTAGCAGACCATTTCCTACATAAGTAATTTGAATTGAGAGAGAGACACTAGGAGTTATCTTTCACACATCTCATACCATACCCATCTCATACCTGTGTGTTATAAATAGCCTATATATATATAGATCTACTGTGTGTGTGTGTGTGTGTGTGTGTGTGTGTAGTATATACTACTACGCCTGCATGAATGTAATGCGATTATTATTGTTGCAAAGTCTGGTTCAGGTTAAATCCCCTGTAAAACATGAATAAACACAGCAAAGAAAAACATTTAACAATTTTATTGTCTACTTTGACAGTAAGACACAACTGAAAAATATCAAATATAAACTAGAAAATTTCCCCTGGGGAAATTCTGAAAGGGCCACGGGGGCTACTGCCGGTATGTGTACACTATGATGAGATTCTTCAGAGATTTCAAACTATGCCCTTTAACCTCAAAATGTGTGTGTGTGTGTGTGTGTGTGTGTGTGTGTAATTAAAATCACATAAAGTTACGTGTGTGTGTGTGTGTGTGTGTGTGTTTGAAGCATGTGTATGCATGTGTGAGGAGTGTGCGTGCTTACGCGCATGTGTGTGTGTGTGTGTGTATCTGTAACTGTAATCTCATCAAAGATCAATGGCAATCAGATCAAAGCAATCAACAGAATTAACTGACACCTGTTAATGAAAGAGTGACAGCAGCCAGAGATGGACTGGAATTTCTGGCCTCAAACAGAAAGCATTTTTGGCAAAACCATAATACCTATCATTGATCCGACTTCACTTTGAGCGCCCCGAGTTCTTCCTGAACGTCTTGAACGTCTTTTTAAGAAAAATGAAAAAATAGCTTTGTTAGAGCGATCTAAAAAAAACTGTTACATCTCCTTTCTTTTAGAAATCTCCCTGCAATTTTAATATGGGAGCCAATGAGGCTGTTGGTGCGTGTTGGTGGTGCATCTGTGCGTCCTACGCCCAAACTATAACTCTGACAGCTTTACCAGGGGATTGTGAGTGAGAAGACAAATTTTCCTATCTTTCTATGTATAAATTACTTCTGTAGAGTGGATTTTGCGGCCTGGAGCGCAGTTTTCAAATTTATTTTTTGACAATTGTTTCTCTCCCTCTACACTCTGGCGATGATGTCACACACTGTGGCACGAACATTCCGTGCAATTCACACCCATTATAATCTCAGAATTTCTCCAAAAATGATCATGGTCATTGAACAGAGATTGATAAAAAACTATATGACCTATCGAAACACAAGACTTGTGTCTACTGTTTAAAGTTTAAACGGAGTCTCTAGGTGAGATTATGCCGGAGATGTAGACGTTTAAAAATCTCCAATTATTGTTCTTTTTCGCTCATTCTTTGTCGGCCGTCCCATTCATTTCAATGCAAAATTTTGGGCAGTTTTTCGCGACTTATGTCGCAAAAAATTTGTATTCTGTAGAGAAAAGTCATAGCACACCGATCCCGATCAAACCGCACGTTTTGATATATAATTTGTCCTGCAACTCTTCAAGTTGTAGGACTAATAGCGGGACGAAATTGCGTCCGGAAGAGGAAGAAGAAAAAATCCACAGTATAACAGTAGTGCAGCACTGGTCCCTACAGCTATTGCTGTATGGGACCAGTGCTCGGTGTGATTGCCCCGAGGCCCTAATTACTTCTCTGAAGAGCAGTGGCAAACCGTGAGCACTACAGCTGGGCCTTCAGTAGTCCGACCGGCTCCTGTTGTTGCATATTTCATGTTTTAAAACTAATAAACACAAAGTCTCAGCATCTGAAGGAGGCGATGCGTGAACGGGAAGCAGACCATGGTGCTTTTTAATCACACACTCCTACCAGCTTGTTGCAACTTTAGAAAATATAATCATGTGGGGAAAAAGACTTACAAACATGGAATTTAACTAAACAGCATGAAGTATTCAAAATTGCTGTTTCACGCATGCCTCTGTGCGTCTGGCACACACGTGCCTCATTGCTGAAAAAATAAATAATCGCGGAATAAAAGACACAGTACGATAAATTGAAAGCGTTTAACAACTGCAATCATTTAATTAACGATGACAAGGATGTAAAAAAAATAGACCATAACATCAAACGCATTCTCCACAACAAGAAACATTAACTTCATAAAACTGGAGACCATTTAGGCTACATTAAATAAGCATACTCTAATGCCAAAATCTGGAGATGTAAAACGAGGTCACCCAGAATGTTACCCGTGACACTGCTGACACTGACACCGAGGCTCATTTCATTACCATGGACAGCGCTGTGAAATCACGGCGCACAACGAACCATACACACATTGACAAATAAATTCATGAGCAGACTCAAACTACAATACAATTTCAAATGCAAAATATATCAAAAGTTACACAAAGCTGGTCAAATAAAGACTTTTTTAAAGTTGCAATGAAGTGCAAATACCTCTCCATGCGCAATTAGGCATGACAAATAAAAATAAAAGTCACAACTTCCATATAGATTCCGCTACATCTCCTTAACTCTCTACAGTGAATAAAATGGGGGGAATAAAAATCCTCTAAAAAAAAATCCAACCACACTTCTGATAAATTTACATATTGAATTAAAGGCAATTTGCACTGGAAATGTTACAGACAACCTCCGCAATAAATACAAATTACTGAATTTCCACTTGGCTCGAATTAATCACTTGAAATAATAATCAAGGTGATTTGTAACATAGGCAGCCGCCTACCTTACATGAAAACAAAATCCATTCGTTTGTCTTTCTTTGTGAAGTTGGCAATGGCAGCGTCGTGAAGTTTGTCCTTTGACTTGAGCTCCCAAAGAAGTCCTTTCTCTATGGACATCAGTCCCAGCGATCATGTCCAGCGCTGTTTCTGGCATGGGTCTTGATGCGCTTCAGAGCCGAGAAAGACCGCTCCACGGAGGAAGTGGACATGGGGATGGTCAGCACCAGGCAGGTGAGGTGATACAGCTGCGCCATGCTCTCAGTCAGCTCTTTTAGTGTCAGAAAGTGCAGCAGGTCTGATGGGCTCCTTCCCTCAAAGTTTGCCATGTTGTACATGACTGTCAGTTCAGTATTGAGCCTGGGGAGGTCAAAGTGCAGCCGGTAGTTTTCAGCGAGGCTCTGAAACTCAGAGCTGGGGAAGTTTTCTCTGTATGAGGCAAACTTCTTGGGGTCGAGAAGGGCAAGGAACATCAGTTTTTCATGATCCTTGAACCTGTTCCTCAGCTGAGTGAGAATGTTGTCCAGGATTTCACTGTGCAGCTGCTGGTACGCTGTGAGCACATCTCCAACTCTTCGTGCCCTGCGCCCGCTGGGAGCCCCGACTTCGTGCACCGTGTCCTCATAGATGGAGTCAAATTTGGCCTTTTCTCACATCGGAGTAGGCAAACACTGAGTTGAATGTGGCGAGGAGAAAGCAGAACTCGAAGCCCGTCAGTAGTGCGATGCATCCATCAGCGCTGTCCACTTCATCATCATCAAAATCATTGTGGTTGTCCACAATTAATTCAAAGAGCTCCAAGAGTTCTTCTCTCCGCTAATACACACCAAACGTGATGAAAAGTTCCACCATGTTTGAGTGACTATGGGCAGTCTCCGCTGGCATATTTCATCCAGGAGTTTTGTGCGTTTGGCTGACTTTGAGAAAAAGGCTGCGAGGCCACTGAGGTGTGAGAAAAAAAATGTGCACTCTCTGATTTTAGCAGCACTTTGAGACATGACGAGGTTCAGAGAGTGTGCATAACAGTGAATGAAGAGAGCTTGTGGTATTTTTTCCTTTATTTTAGCTTGGACCCCATTCAGTCCAGAGGCCATGACTGCAGCTCCGTCGTAACACTGGGCAACTACCTTGTTGGTGCAAGCACCGTCCTCCAGAAACTCCAAAACTTGTCCAGCTATGGCTTCTGCGCGCTTGTCACCACTTACATCACCAAACTGGAAAAATCGCTCCTTCACACCGCCGTCAGTGGTGTAACGTAGGACATATGACATCTGAGCGGTGTTACTTACGTCAGTTGTCTCGTCTACCATAATGGAGACAAAAGGCATTTTCCTCACCTCCTCCCTCATTGCCGCGGTCATTACATCCGCCACCGACTGGATCAAGTCATTCTGAATTTTGCTGGAGGTGCCGATGAAAACAGTGGCTAACTCCAGGTGACGCAGAGGGCTGTCATACTCCGCCAAAAAGTCCAGTAACTCCAAGTAGTTCCCCTTGTTTGCGGAATCTTTACTTTCATCATGTCCTCGAAATGACAGCTCTTGCTTTCCAAGAAATGTGACGACATTGATGAGACGTTTCAGGATCTCTCTGTTCTGCCTGACCTTGTTGTTGTGGGCCGTAGTATGATTACGGCGCTGCTCATGTAGCTGAAGATCAACTCTTGTGTCCCCAAAAGTTTTCAAACTGACCGTCGCTTGCAGGTGTGCCGCAGAATCTTGATGCCGTTGGGCTGACTTTGTCAGATTTGAAAGGATGACAAATCCGCCGCTGACCCAAGTGGATGACTTGTCAGTTGTAAAAAGTAAACAATTCCAGCTGTGCAGCCTGTTTGTTTCCTTACAGCCCGTCATCCATGGATATCGATGAAAATTTTCAGTCTTGAAATACCTTTCCACTTTCTTTACTTTTTCTATTAATTCCAGTTCTGGAGTTGGTCTTCCGTTTTTTATAATTTGTAGTTTTTGTGTAAAAGGCCGCCTTGAAAAAGGCGATGCTACCAAGCTAGCCACAACGTCGATCTCGTCTTCCGCCATTTCACTGTCTCTCAACGGCTCTCACCACTCTGACGCTGTTAGGACTTCATGAAGGCCTACGATCTTTTTTTTTGTTGTCCCGCCCACTTAAAATCAAACCGTAATTGGTCAATTTTCCCATCACTCTCCAAACCAAAACACATAGCTTGGCCTTCCCCGAGATTCATGAAGTGCTAACCAATTAATGAGCTAGCTAACCAGGCTAATCTTAATGCTAGGCTAAGCTAACCAGCTGTTGTAATTACGCAACGGGGCGTCAACTATGTTGGGGCATCTACTTACAGATACGAATTGCCTTCATCAAGGATCACCAAAAATGTTGGAAATTAAGGATGGCTCTTTTATGAATAAATGATGACCTTGCACAGGGCGTGAAATTTATTACAAAAAGGGCGTTATCATAAATGCTATCCCTTTCATAAGGATACCAAATATGCAGGGATGAACCTGAGCAACACCTGTGTGGATCTCACGGTTCAAAAGTGTGGTTAGATGGCTATAAGAATTATTAATAATTATCATAAATAATTATTAATCATAAGAAATGATATGACTTGATTTACTCTAAGTCAGCTCGTAGGGGCACCATCTGTAAAACAGAAAAATATAGCCAATTCACCTAAATCAGTCTCATAAAGTTATTAAACTATCAATTTGGAACACTGATTATTAATTATGAATATAATTATAATCAGATTACCATATTAATCTTTAATAGTGGTTGAAGGAATCGTGAATTCTTGACACAGCAGAGGTCAGCATATCGTTCATAATGTACAACATTAAATGGACAGCATTCGTAATCAAAAGGTATTTATTCTAAACAAGTAAAGCAAATAAAAGCACACATCTATAAAATAGAGAACTACATTACAAAAGAGAGGAAAATGTGTGTGTGTGTGTGTGTGTGTGTGTGTGTGTGTGAGGGGGGTTGCCACTCCTCAAACAATGAGTCGTAAAACTTCCAACTGTGAGCCAGGTGACGGTCAGGCCCTGGTCATGTGGCAGGGTGAGCTGTGTTTAGCTCCAGTTAATTTAATCAGTGTGTGTGAGCAGGTCAAAGGTTTGTACAGTTAGTTGCATTAAGACTGACAGTCTGTATAAAGCAAGATTAACATACAACTTTGATTGTAACACGAATATCACATAAATATACTTAAAACACACATATAAACCAAATCATTAATCACGGATCAAATCCTTTCTGCTAAAGTCCTTGCTGATTGCTTATCTAAGCCCAGTTACATTACTCACGAGTCCAGTTGAAAAACGGGGGGAAACCTTTTTAGTAGAGGAGTGGAAGAAGGAAGTTGAGTTCAATAATTTGCCGTCTTGCAAATTAAGTTGCTGGTTGTCCTTGTTGTTGAGTTGGAGCTTTCTCTGACAATTGCAATGAACTTTGTGTTCATTAATGCAACTTTGGTGTGCAGAGAAGGTCAGAGTTGCAGTTGTTCAGGATTCCTTGTGGACAAGGAGATTCTGGTTGTAGGAGGCCTCAACTCAGCTGCAGAGGACCTCAGCAGGGAGTGAGGAAGGAGGGGGGCTGGTGGATCCAGGCCTCTGGATCCCCTCCTGAAGGAGATACTTCCAAGCAGGAACGGTGGAGAGAGAGACAGGAGGAAGGGAGAACTGGCCAGTGGACCTCCTGTGGTGTCAAGGGTGCCTTGACCAATGACACGACACCTGGAAGGTGTCGTAAATGCAGTGCATTCTGGGAACTGAAGTACTTGAGAGGGGACAAAATGGAGGTTCTGCCATTTTGTTGAGGTGACTCAAGAAAATGTTCCATTTAGTCCACAAATGTAAAAGTCCACAAATGAACCCAAAATTCACCTGTGGTAGAATCCCAACACAGCTGCTGGCTGGAGCATTATATTTATCCTACAGACGCAAGTTAAAGAAGAAAGCAGCATGCAATCTCTCTGCGTGTGTACAGCTGTGTGTTTTAAAAGCAGAGTATGGGGGTTGTCTGTGGATCACGAACCAGTGAGTGAGTGTGTGTGTGTGTGTGTGTGTGTGTGTGTGTGTGTGAGTGTGGCACCAGTTTACATACTTTTACGCTCTCTTTTTTTTCTTTCTAAAAAAACATACCAACCTTGGGATGGTATGCAAGTTTTGGTGAACTTATTAGTCTGTGTTGAAGAGGGCCTGGTGTTGTAAATCTTAAGGGCTTAGTCTAAGCACCATGAAATACATTTTTTACAGTAGAACTTACGTTTCATTACAAGGAACTATTGTCAGGCATCATTACTGGAATGAGTGTATTTTTCTACAGATTCTCTTTAACCCTATTGTGGGGAAATATTGCCAAATTAATTGAGTAACCAGTTAGCAACACAGGTGAGTTCCTCTTTCTCTAGAATGAGGGTGTGTGTGTTCTCTAACACTATCCTTACATATACCGAGGACTTTTCTTCCTGCAAGTCAGAACTTCACTTCTCTGACACGTATTGGACCAGTGAGTGATTTCTGCTGTACAGACACACTGTCAGAGCCAGGATGTCTTCCTCCTTTTGCTATGGACTCACTCTGATGTGTTTCAGCATTCTGTTTGCACAAGGTGAGTATTTGACTACAAATTACTTCTCTGAAGGGTTACTCGAATGGTTGGGAGAATCTATTGAACTGTGTCAGCCTCTATATTACAGATTTCTGCCTTTAAAAAATAGTAAACCTGAAAAAATATTTTACTCACAGACTTAATGATATATTGTGTTGTGTTTATTGAAGCGGAACCAGGACCTGGGTCCGTCTGCTGTACGGACGTCTCTAAGAACCTCATTCGGGAGCCTGTCAACGCCTGCTTTGAACAGAAGGAATATCATACTCATTGTAATATACATGCATTCCTGTAAGTAAAATTATTTAATCAAAAAATAACTTAATTTTCAGTCTATGTTTGCGTTGTGGTTTGTCAGATGGTGTCCCCTGCAGTCCTGAGCAGAAATACTGTGAAGGAGAAAGCGGCCAGTCTGGCACAACAGCTGTTTTGTCCATTAACCTATGACTTAATTTTGGAACATGGACCTAAGTATAACATATTAACCAACTGTGACTTGGTGAAGTTTGTTAGTTCCCCTTTTTGCTGGAAGTTACATAATCGTTGCTCTCTCATGTTTGTGTGTTAATTATGGAGAGAGGAGCTGGTTAGTTCAGATGAGCATAAAGAACAGATTATCCTTGTTTGTAATGTCGTGTAAATACATATATTCATTTAATGCTGTGTTATGGTCCTAGGGTACATTGTGAATAAAACCAACTTTTGATTTCTTATCTCTTCTTTCAACTCTAGCCTTGTTGGTAGAAGCAGCAGAACATATTGTGTGGACCCAAATGCCCGCTGGCTCCCAGAAAGACTCAGAAAGTTGAACGCAGTAAGTCTGGACAACATGCTCTTATGCTGAATGTTACAGCTGAAAGAAATGCATTAAGGAAATCTTGTCAATGTCTCTGTTGTATGTAGTGTTGTTGTTGTGTTTGAAAAATCAAATGCAACATTGATGACATGGATGACATTTAATTCCAATAATATGGAAACTTTCAAAACTGAAATTGACTGTTTCTCTTCACAGAGAGGAATAACCTGCAAAGACCTTATCGGATAAAATTAAGCACCATGACCTTCAACACTGGAACCAGTTTCTTCATTTCAAGTGTTCCATGAGCTGAGGCCACACGTATACAGCTCTGTTTAATAATGTGCATTTTGCCTTTTCTTTACTATTATCTATTTATTTTCTATTCAGACCCTTTTAGTGACTTTTAGATTACTTGTTCACAGTAATCTTAGTTGGTGGCTGTTGTAGTAGCAGCACACTCCTACATTCATAAAGCATTGGCTGTTTGGAGGTGCAGACTGGTGCAGTGGCTGTCCATGTATGCTTGCATATACAACCATATTGCTGCCAGATAGCCTTCCAGTAATAGCTTTTTCAGGCTTCTGATTGGCCAGCATCATCATTTTCTTTATTGCTTAATTTGCCAACATTACTTTAGAGTTAGGTTTTATTCCCTGTTGTTGGTTTGGCATTTTGTTTTCATGTAGACTGGGGTTTTTTTTAATGAAGGTGGGAAAAAAACCCTGTTTCCAAAAATACCTGTGTATGTGCAGTCAAGGATTGAGATTAAATGTTTTTTCTCTCGCCTGGATTCCACTGGATGCGTAACGACTGCAGATCCGTCGTCGGAGCCGTTACGCACCCATTATAATCAATGTGTGAGATTCCACCGACTGCAGATCCGCTGCGTAATGAGTCTGACAACGCACGGCCATCCGACAGCCCTCCAACACTGGAGCAGAGCTTCTATTTTTGTCGGACGACGGAGCACTACGCATAAATTCAGCACAGAGCAGATCGTTCGGGACAGGAAGTTTTGCACAGACACAAAATAAAACACCGGTATATTTTCAAAATAAAATACCTCGGGTTCGCTAACGGCCTGTTAACGAGCCGGCCGACCTCGTTAGCGCTCGTTAAGACGGAGTTGCTGGATTTGTCTCCAGTCATTAACGAGGAGATGTTGATTATCTTCCAGTTATATCAATTGATTAGGCGTGAATTCGCGAGATCTCGTGCGTCCTCGAGACTCGGCTGTCCGCAACAGCTCCGACACAGACGGATCCGGCGGGTGTTGACGGACTGCGTAGATACGCAGCCGTTGCGGACAGACCCCTGTCGGAGTCGTTACGCATCCAGTGGAATCCAGGCGTCTCTCTTGTTAGAATAATCTGTTATTCTGTCTCTCATTCTGTCTCCTGTCTCTGTGAATGGGGGTCACTATCTGATTTACATAGGTCACTATCTATGCGTGCGTCATTCACTAACTGTGTATGTAACCTCTCTCTGTGCATTTATAGATAAAATTACAACAGGCAATGTTTAATTATTTATCACATTTTATAGGTAAGATAATATAAATTAGATTTGACTGGAATCAACTCCAGTGAAAATCCACCTTTAAACCTTAATGTTGTGTGGAATCATTCAAATCTACTTTCATGAGTAAAAACATCTTTCGTCATTTGAGTGTAATATATTGCATCAAAACATGCCAAACACTTCTGGCTTTTCAAATATGAATATTTAATGCTTTTCTTTGTCATATGGTCATAATCTTATATTTACTTATATTCAAAGATGTTGGTTTATTGAAACAATACCTTTGAATTCATGTGTTTGTGCTGTGGGGATTTAAAACAGAGATTTTTCACTATTTTCTGACATTTCATTGATAAGATTAATAATGTTAGATTACACATATTCTTTATGATGAGATTAGATATTTGGTTCCTTCAACTTCACTTGTTTTGGTTTAGAAATTAAAGTGTCACTGCTATGACTTTATTAGATTAAAATGAAATAAAGTAATATCCAACAAAGTAATGTCATGAAAATGACCGATTAAAATAACATAATAATGTCTGCAATATATTTAATACATTTCTTTGATTATTTCACAAATTGTTTTTTTTTTTATATTTTTCACAATTGACTTGTTTGATGATTCATGTGGTATCTTATAATAGAGATAATAGAGAAGACGCCCCATAATACTGCTGATTTATAACAATAAATGTCCTCTGTGATCTATAATCTTTTTTTTAAATAAAGTTTCATCTTCTCTGCGATGTTTTAGGCTTCATTAAGGGTTATAATAGTTGACTGACTGTCGTGGCAATTTTGACAACTGCACTAAGTTAATGGGTGAGCTGGCCAAACACAAAGCACTCAATACTCTGTTCAGCAAGTTTTATTAGCACATTCGTATTCCATACACTGCACAACTCCGAATGGCTATTTTACAGTACAACAAAGCCCCGTACACCGCTCGACTTATGGCTGTTGCACTTTTCAGCATTTTCTTTTCAGCAAGACTAAATGCGGCCCTATCTTCCTGCCCTATAGATCACATCAGGACAGAGCCCTCTGATCTACATGTTCCCCTCAATCACGGTGTTATCAGAGTTAAGCCCCTATTGAGTTCGCACAAGGCCTTGTGTCTTGAATATCGTAATTCTTGTACCACCATGACAGGAAGTACCAAATTTCCTTCACAGAGGAAACACATTTTTTCTGATTAACAGCAAATCTCAACTAGGTCTGTAAGCAGCAGTAAACGGGCCTTCGAGTGGTGTTTTAGTATGCAGGACAAATGGAAGTTTTGCATGTGTTGTCATTAGCTCTGAGGCTAGCACTAGGATGCTACATCCTTGTGTGCTAGTTATGTAGTTGGCATCAACAGTCATTAGATCTGGTTTACTAAGCATCGGGTAAAGTATACTAAGATTTCCCATTTTGTTGTTTACATGTTTATTGTTGTGGAGCTTCATTTACACATTATGATATGTTCTCTATACTAATCATAGATCTAAATACATGACTTGTCCCAAAAGGAAAGTAAGGCATCCCAAAAGTAATCTTTATCAGTTTGTGTTTCTGTGTACAGCTGAAGTCCCTAAAAATGACATTAAAATAGTTTGTCCTCAATCTAAAGGTAAAAGTTCTGAAGGGACAAAAGCTGTTTGAAATTAAATCTCAAGTGATTTTCATAATGAAGCACTCCTAATTACATATCCTCCTGCCAGTGGCCAAAGTGTGTGTGTGTGTGTGTGTGTGTGTGTCACGAGTTTATGACATACTTTTACGCTCTCTTTTTTTTCTTTCTAAAAAAACATACCAACCTTGGGGTGGTATGCAAGTTTTGGTGAACTTATTAGTCTGTGTTGAAGAGGGCCTGGTGTTGTAAATCTTAAGGGCTTAGTCTAAGCACCATGAAAGACATTTTAACAGTAAAACTTACGTTTCATTACAAGGAACTATTGTTAGGCATCATTACTGAAATGAGTGTACTTTTCTACAGATTCTCTTTAACCCTATTGTGGGGAAATATTGCCAAATTAATTGAGTAACCAGTCAGCAACACAGGTGAGTTCCTCTTTCTCTAGAATGAGGGTGTGTGTGTTCTCTAACACTATCCTTACATATACCGAGGACTTTTCTTCCTGCAAGTCAGAACTTCACTTCTCTGACACGTATTGGACCAGTGAGTGATTTCTGCTGTACAGACACACTGTCAGAGCCAGGATGTCTTCCTCCTTTTGCTATGGACTCACTCTGATGTGTTTCAGCATTCTGTTTGCACAAGGTGAGTATTTGACTACGAATTACTTCTCTTAAGAGTTACTCTAATGGTTGGGAGAATCTATTGAACTGTGTCCGACCGAAATTGTGTCAGCCTCTATATTACAGATTTTTCCCCTAAAAAATAGTAAACCTGAAAAAATATTTTACTCACAGACTTAATGATATTTTGTGTTGTGTGTATTGTAGTGCATCTTCAGACACCTACATCCGAGACTCCAGGACCTGCGACCGCCTGCTGTCTGAAGGTCTCTCAGAACCGCATTCGGGAGCCTGTCAACGCCTGCTTTGAACAGAAGGAATATCATACTCATTGTAGTATACATGCATACCTGTAAGTAACATTATTTAATTAAAAAAATAAATTGATTTTCAGTCTATGTTTGCGTTGTGGTTTGTCAGATGGTGTCCCCTGCAGTCCTGAGCAGAAATACTGTGAAGGAGAAAGCGGCCAGTCTGGCACAACAGCTGTTTTATCCATTAACCTATGACTTAATTTTGGAACATGGACCTAAGTATAACATATTAACCAACTGTGACTTGGTGAAGTTTGTTAGTTCCCCTTTTTGCTGGAAGTTACATAATCATTGCTCTCTCATGTCTGTGTGTTAATTATGGAGAGAGGAGCTGGTTAGTTCAGATGAGCATAAAGAACAGATTATCCTTGTTTGTAATGTCGTGTAAATACATATATTCATTTAATGCTGTGTTATGGTCCTAGGGTACATTGTGAATAAAACCAACTTTTGATTTCTTATCTCTTCTTTCAACTCTAGCCTTGTTGGTAGAAGCAGCAGAACATATTGTGTGGACCCAAATGCCAGCTGGCTCCCACAAAGATTCAAACAGTTGAACGCAGTAAGTCTGGACAGCATGCTCTTATGCTGAATGTTACAGCTGAAAGAAATGTATCAAGGAAATCTTGTCCATGTCTCTGTTGTATGTAGTGTTGTTGTAGTGTTTGAAAAATCAAATGCAACATAGATGGATGACTTTTAAATTCCAATAATATGGAAACTTTCAAAGCTGAAATTGACTGTTTCTCTTCACAGAGAGGAATAACCTGCAAAGACCTTCAGTAACCAAATGAAGCACCATGACCTTCAACACTGGAACCAGTTTCTTCATTTCAAGTGTTCCATGAGCTGAGGCCACACGTATACAGCTCTGTTTAATAATGTGCATTTGGGCTTTTTTTTTATTTTTTACTATTATCTATTTATTTCTATACAGACCATTTTAGTGACTTTTAGATTACTTGTTCACAGTAATCTTAGTTGGTGGCTGTTGTAGTAGCAGCACACTCCTACATTCATAAAGCATTGGCTGTTTGGAGGTGCAGACTGGTGCAGTGGCTGTCCATGTATGCTTGCATATACAACCATATTGCTGCCAGATAGCCTTCCAGTAATAGCTTTTTCAGGCTTCTGATTGGCCAGCATCATCATTTTCTTTATTGCTTAATTTGCCAACATTACTTTAGAGTTAGGTTTTATTCCCTGTTGTTGGTTTGGCATTTTGTTTTCATGTAGACTGGAGGGTTTTTTAATGAAGGTGGGAAAAAAAACCCTGTTTCCAAAAATACCTGTGTATGTGCAGTCAAGGATTGACATTAAATGTTTTTTCTCTCTCTTGTTAGAATAATCTGTTATTCTGTCTCTCATTCTGTTTTCTGTCTCTGTGAATGGGGGTCACTATCTGATTTACATAGGTCACTATCTATGCATGCGCCATTCATTAACTGTGTATGTAACCTCTCTCTGCCTGTTATAATTTAATCTATAAATGCACAATGTTTTATAATTTTTCACATTTTATAGGTAAGATAATATAAATTAGATTTGACTGGAATCAACTCCAGTGAAAATCCACCTTTAAACTTTAATGTTGTGTGGAATCATTCAAATCTACTTTCATGAGTAAAAACATCTTTCTTCATTTGAGTGTAATATATTGCATCAAAATATGCCAAACACTTCTGGCTTTTCAAATATGAATATTTAATGCTTTTCTTTGTCATATATGGTCATAATCTTATATTTACTTATATTTAAAGATGTTGGTTTATTGAAACAATACCTTTGAATATTAGATTACACATATCCTTTATGATAAGATTAGATATTTGTTTCCTTCAACTTAATATGTTTTGGTTTAGAAATTAAAGTGTCACTGCTATGACTTTATCAGATTAAAATGAAATAAAGTAATATCCAACAAAGTAATGTCATGAAAATGAACGATGAAATAACATAATGTCTGCAATATATTTAATACATTTCTTTGATTATTTCCAAATTGCTGGTTTATTTATATGTGTCACAATTGACTTGTGTGATGATTTATGTGGTATCTTATAATAGAGATAATAGAGAAGACTCCCCATAATACTGCTGATTTATAACAATTAATGTCCTCTGTGATCTATAATCTTTTTTTTTTTTTATAAAGTTTCATCTTCTCTGGGATGTTTTAGGTTTCATTAAGTGTTATATTAGTTGACTGACTGTGAGGGAAGTGTCGTGACAATTTTGACAACTGCACTAAGTTAATGGGTGAGCTGGCCAAACACAAAGCACTCAATACTCTGTTCAGCAAGTTTTATTAGCACATTCGTATTCCATACACCGCACAATTCCGAATGGCTATTTTACAGTACAACAAAGTCTCATACACCGCTCGACTTATGGCTGTTGCACTTTTCAGCATTGGCTTTTCAGCATGACTCAATGTGGCCCTATCATCCTGCCTTATACATCACATCAGGACAGAGCCCCCTGATCTACATGTTCCCTTCAGTCATGGTGTTATCAGAGTTCAGGCCCTAGTGAGTTCCAACAAGGCCTTGTGTCTTGAAAATCATACTTCTTGTACCACCATGACAGGAAGTACTAAATTTCCGTCACAGAAGAAACACGTTTTTTTCTGATTAACAGCAAATCTCAACTAGGTCTGTAAGCAGCAGTAAATGGGCCTTCAAGTGGTGTTTTAGTGTGCAGGACAAATGGAAGTTTTGCATGTGTTGTCATTAGCTCTGAGGCTAGCACTAGGATGCTACATCCTTGTGTGCTAGTTATGTAGTTGGCATCAACAGTCATTAGATCTGGTTTACTAAGCATCGGGTAAAGTATACTGAGATTTCCCATTTTGTTGTTTACATGTTTATTGTTGTGGAGCTTCATTTACACATTATGATATGTTCTCTATACTAATCATAGATCTAAATACATGACTCGTTCCAAAAGGAAAGTAAGGCATCCCAAAAGTAATCTTTATCAGTTTGTGTTTCTGTGTAAAGCTGAAGTCCCTAAAAATGACATTAAAATAGTTTGTCCTCAATCTAAAGGTAAAAGTTCTGAAGGGACAAAAGCTGTTCGAAATTAAATCTCAAGAGATTTTCATAATGAAGCACTCCTCGTTACATATCCTCCTGCCAGTGGCCAAAGTGTGTGTATGTGTGTGTGTGGGTTTTTTTTTTAAAGCAGAGTATGGGGGTTGTCTGTGGATCACGAACCAGTGAGTGTGTGTGTGTGTGGCACCACTTTATGACATACTTTTACGCTCTCTTTTTTTTCTTTCTAAAAAAACATACCAACCTTGGGATGGTATGCAAGTTTTGGTGAACTTATTAGTCCGTGCTGAAGAGGGCCTGGTGTTGTAAATCTTAAGGGCTTAGTCTAAGCACCATGAAAGACATTTTAACAGTAAAACTTACCTGTCATTACAAGGAACTATTGTTAGGCATCATTACTGGAATGAGTGTACTTTTCTACAGATTCTCTTTAACCCTATTGTGGGGAAATATTGCCAAATTAATTGAGTAACCAGTTAGCAACACAGGTCAGTTCCTCTTTCTCTAGAATGAGGGTGTGTGTGTTCTGTAACACTATCCTTACATATACCGAGGACTTTTCTTCCTGCAAGTCAGAACTTCACTCCTCTGACACGTATTGCTCAGTGAGCAGGTGCGATTCTAGGGTCAGAGCTTTAGGGGTGCTGAGCACCCATTGAGCCCCACTGCCACCACCAACCCTCAATCAACAGTCATTAGATTTGATTAGATTGAACTTTATTGTCACTGAACAAAGTAACAGCTACTTGGACAAAAAAATGCTAAATACAGGCCACATACTGCAACACCAATAAATTAGTATAGACGTATGAGTTGTTACTGTTTTGCTTGCCACTATTCACTATATATCAATTTATTGTTGTTATTTTCTCACCTGGTTCTTCCTGCATGCTCTCCCTTTCCCTTTCTCCTTCTCCATCTTTCTCTCTTTCCCTTGGCACTGACAATCATACACAAATATATTGTAGCAGACCATTTCCTACATAAGTAATTTGAATTGAGAGAGAGACGCTAGGAGTTATCTTTCACACATCTCATACCATACCCATCTCATACCTGTGTGTTATAAATAGCCTATATATATATAGATCTACTGTGTGTGTGTGTGTGTGTGTGTGTGTGTGTGTGTGTGTGTAGTATATACTACTACGCCTGCATGAATGTAATGCGATTATTATTGTTGCAAAGTCTGGTTCAGGTTAAATCCTCTGTACAACATGAATAAATACAGCAAAGAAAAACATTTAACAATTTTATTGTCTACTTTGACAGTAAGACACAACTGAAAAATATCAAATATTAACTAGAAAATTTCCCCTGGGGAAATTCTGAAAGGGCCACGGGGGCTACTGCCGGTGTGTGTACACTATGATGAGATTCTTCAGAGATTTCAAACTATGCCCTTTAACCTCAAAATGTGTGTGTGTGTGTGTGTGTGTGTGTGTGTGTGTAATTAAAATCACATAAAGTTACGTGTGTGTGTGTGTGTGTGTTTGAAGCATGTGTATGCATGTGTGAGGAGTGTGCATGCTTACGCGCATGTGTGTGTGTGTGTGTGTGTGTATCTGTAACTGTAATCACATCAAAGATCAAAGGCAATCAGATCAAAGCAATCAACAGAATTAACCACCTGTTAATGAAAGAGTGACAGCAGCCAGAGGTGGACAGACTGGAATTTCTGGCCTCAAACAGAAAGCATTTTTGGCAAAACCATAATACCTATCATTGATCCGACTTCACTTTGAGCGTCCCGAGTTCTTCCTGAACGTCTACATATGGTTTTTTTTTAAGATAAATGAAAAAATAGCTTTGTTAGAGCGATCTAAAAAAAACTGTTACATCTCCTTTCTTTTAGAAATCTCCCTGCAATTTTAATATGAGGGCCAATGAGGCTGTTGGTGCGTGTTGGTGGTGCATCTGTGCGTCCTACGCCCAAACTATAACTGACAGCTTTACCAGAGGATTGTGAGTGAGAAGACTAATTTTCCTACGTTTCTATGTATAAATTATTTCTGTAGAGTGGAATTTGCGGCCTGGAGCGCAGTTTTCAAATTTATTTTTTGACAATTGTTTCTCTCCCTCTACACTCTGGCGATGATGTCACACACTGTGGCACGAACATTCCGTGCAATACACACCCATTATGATCTCAGAATTTCTCCAAAAATGATCATGGTCATTGAACAGGGATTGATAAAAAACTATATGACCTATCGAAACACAAGACTTGTGTCTACTGTTGTAAGTTTAAACGGAGTCTCTAGGTGAGATTATGCCGGAGATGTAGACGTTTAAAAATCTCCAATTATTGTTCTTTTTCGCTCATTTTTTGTCGGCCGTCCCATTCATTTCAATGCAAAATTTTGGGCAGTTTTTCGCGACTTATGTCGCGGAAAATTTGCATTCTGTAGAGAAAAGTAATTGCACACCGATCCCGATCAAACCGCACGTTTTGATATATAATTTGTCCTGCAACTCTTCAAGTTGTAGGACTAATAACGGGACGAAATTGCGTCCGGAAGAGGAAGAAGAAAAAATCCACAGTATAACAGTAGTGCAGCACTGGTCCCTACAGCTATCGCTGTATGGGACCAGTGCTTGGTGCGATTGCCCCGAGGCCCTAATTACTTCTCTGAAGAGCAGTGGCGAACCGTGAGCACTACAGCTGGGCCTTCAGTAGTCCGACCGGCTCCTGTTGTTGCATATTTCATGTTTTAAAACTAATAAACACAAAGTCTCAGCATCTGAAGGAGGCGATGCGTGAACGGGAAGCAGACCATGGTGCTTTTTAATCACACACTCCGACCCGCTTGTTGCAACTTTAGAAAATATAATCATGTGGGGAAAAAGACTTACAAACATGGAATTTAACTAAACAGCATGAAGTATTCAAAATTGCTGTTTCACGCATGCCTCTGTGCGTCTGGCACACACGTGCCTCATTGCTGAAAAAATAAATAATCGCGTAATAAAAGACACAGTACGATAAATTGAAAGCGTTTAACAACTGCAATCATTTAATTAACGATGACAAGGATGTAAAAAAAAATAGACCATAACATCAAAAACATTCTCCGCAACAAGAAACATTAACTTCATAAAACTGGAGACCATTTAGGCTACATTAAATAAGCATACTCTAATGCCAAAATCTGGAGATATAAAACGAGGTCACCCAGAATGTTACCCGTGACACTGCTGACACTGACACCGAGGCTCATTTCATTACCATGGACAGCGCTGTGAAATCACGGCGCACAACGAACCATACACACATTGACAAATAAATTCATGAGCAGACTCAAACTACAATACAATTTCAAATGCACAATATATCAAAAGTTACACAAAGCTGGTCAAATAAAGACTTTTTTAAAGTTGCAATGAAGTGCAAATACCTCTCCATGCGCAATTAGGCATGACAAATAAAAATAAAAGTCACAACTTCCATATAGATTCCGCTACACCTCCTTAACTCTCTACAGTGAATAAAATGGGGGGAATAAAAATCCTCTAAAAAAAAATCCAACCACACTTCTGATAAATTTACATATTGAATTAAAGGCAATTTGCACTGGAAATGTTACAGACAACCTCCGCAATAAATACAAATTACTGAATTTCCACTTGGCTCGAATGAATCACTTGAAATAATAATCAAGGTGATTTGTAACATAGGCAGCCGCCTACCTTACATGAAAACAAAATCCATTCGTCTGTCTTTCTTTGTGAAGTTGGCAATGGCAGCGTCGTGAAGTTTGTCCTTTGACTTGAGCTCCCAAAGAAGTCCTTTCTCTATGGACATCAGTGCCAAAGCTCCCAGGCGATCATGTCCAGCGCTGTTTCTGGCATGGGTCTTGATGCGCTTCAGAGCCGAGAAAGACCGCTCCACGGAGGAAGTGGACATGGGGATGGTCAGCACCAGGCAGGTGAGGTGATACACCTGCGCCATGCTCTCAGTCAGCTCTTTTAGTGTCAGAAAGTGCAGCAGGTCTGATGGACTCCTTCCCTCAAAGTTTGCCATGTTGTACATGACTGTCAGTTCAGTATTGAGCCTGGGGAGGTCAAAGTGCAGCTGGTAGTTTTCAGCGAGGCTCTGAAACTCAGAGCTGGGGAAGTTTTCTCTGTATGAGGCAAACTTCTTGGGGTCGAGAAGGGCAAGGAACATCAGTTTTTCATGATCCTTGAACCTGTTCCTCAGCTGAGTGAGAATGTTGTCCAGGATTTCACTGTGCAGCTCCCGCCCGCTGGGAGCCCCGACTTCGTGCACCGTGTCCTCATAGATGGAGTCAAATTTGGCCTTTTCTCACATCGGAGTAGGCAAACACTGAGTTGAATGTGGCGAGGAGAAAGCAGAACTCGAAGCCCGTCAGTAGTGCGATGCATCCATCAGCGCTGTCCACAGCATCATCATCAAAATCATTGTGGTTGTCCACAATTAATTCAAAGAGCTCCAAGAGTTCTTCTCTCCGCTCATACACACCAAACGTGATGAAAAGTTCCACCGTGTTTGAGTGACTCTGGGCAGTCTCCGCTGGCATATTTCATCCAGGAGTTTTGTGCGTTTGGCTGACTTTGAGAAAAAGGCTGCGAGGCCACTGAGGTGTGAGAAAAAAAATGTGCACTCTCTGATTTTAGCAGCACTTTGAGACATGACGAGGTTCAGAGAGTGGGCATAACAGTGAATGAAGAGAGCTTGTGGTATTTTTTCCTTTATTTTAGCTTGGACCCCATTCAGTCCAGAGGCCATGACTGCAGCTCCGTCGTAACACTGGGCAACTACCTTATTGGTGCAAGCACCGTCCTCCAGAAACTCCAAAACTTGTCCAGCTATGGCTTCTGCGCGCTTGTCACCATTTACATCACCAAACTGGAAAAAGCGCTCCTTCACACCGCCGTCAGTGGTGTAACGTAGGACATATGACATCTGAGCGGTGTTACTTATGTCAGTTGTCTCGTCTACCATAATGGAGACAAAAGGCGTTTTCCTCACCTCCTCCCTCATTGCCGCGGTCATTACATCCGCCACCGACTGGATCAAGACATTCTGAATTTTGCTGGAGGTGCCGATGAAAACAGTGGCTAACTCCAGGTGACGCAGAGGGCTGTCATACTCCGCCAAAAAGTCCAGTAACTCCAAGTAGTTCCCCTTGTTTGCGGAATCTTTACTTTCATCATGTCCTCGAAATGCCAGCTCTTGCTTTCCAAGAAATGTGACGACATTGATGAGACGTTTCAGGATCTCTCTGTTCTGCCTGACCTTGTTGTTGTGGGCCGTAGTATGATTACGGCGCTGCTCATCTAGCTGAAGATCAACTCTTGTGTCCCCAAAAGTTTTCAAACTGACCGTCACTTGCAGGTGTGCCGCAGAATCTTGATGCCGTTGGGCTGACTTTGTCAGATTTGAAAGGATGACAAATCTGCAGCTGACCCAAGTGGATGACTTGTCAGTTGTAAAAAGTAAACAATTCCAGCAGTGCAGCCTGTTTGTTTCCTTACAGCCCGTCATCCATGGATATCGCTGAAAATTTTCAGTCTTGAAATACCTTTCCACTTTCTTTACTTTTTCTATTAATTCCAGTTCTGGAGTTGGTCTTCCGTTTTTTATAATTTGCAGTTTTTCTGTAAAAGTTCGCCTTGAAAAAGGCGATGCTACCAAGCTAGCCACAACGTCGATCTCGTCTTCCGCCATTTCACTGTCTCTCAACGGCTCTCACCACTCTGACGCTGTTAGGACTTCATGAAGGCCTACGATCTTTTTTTTTGTTGTCCGGCCCACTTAAAATCAAACCGTAATTGGTCAATTTTCCCATCACTCTCCAAACCAAAACACATAGCTTGGCCTTCCCCGAGATTCATGAAGTCCTAACCAATTAATGAGCTAGCTAACCAGGCTAATCTTAATGCTAGGCTAAGCTAACCAGCTGTTGTAATTACGCAACGGGGCGTCAACTATGTTGGGGCATCTAGTTACAGATACGAATTGCCTTCATCAAGGATCACCAAAAATGTTGGAAATTAAGGATGGCTCTTTTATGAATAAATGATGACCTTGCACAGGGCGTGAAATTTATTACAAAAAAGGGCGTTATCATGAATGCTATCCCTTTCATAAGGATACCAAATATGCAGGGATGAACCTGAGCAACACCTGTGTGGATCTCACGGTTCAAGAGTGGTTAGATGGCTATAAGAATTATTCATAATTATCATAAATAATTATTAATCATAAGAAATGATATGACTTGATTTACTCTAAGTCAGCTCGTAGGGGCACCATCTGTAAAACTGATAACTTTATGAGACTGATTTAGGTGAATTGGCTATATTTTTCTAACTATCAATTTGGAACACTGATTATTAATTATGACTATAATTATAATCAGATTACCATATTAATCTTTAATAGTGGTTGAAGGAATCGTGAATTCTTGACACAGCAGAGGTCAGCATATCGTTCATAATGTACAACATTAAATGGACAGCATTCGTAATCAAAAGGTATTTATTCTAAACAAGTAAAGCAAATAAAAGCACACATCTATAAAATAGAGAACTACATTACAAAAGAGAGGAAAACGTGTGTGTGTGTGTGTGTGTGTGTGTGTGTGTGAGGGGTTGCCACTCCTCAAACAATGAGTCGTAAAACTTCCAGCTGTGAGCCAGGTGACGGTCAGGCCCTGGTCATGTGGCAGGGTGAGCTGTGTTTAGCTCCAGTTAATTTAATCAGTGTGTGAGCAGGTCAAAGGTTAGTACAGTTAGTTGCATTAAGACTGACAGTCTGTATAAAGCAAGATTAACATACAACTTTGATTGTAACACGAATATCACATAAATATACTTAAAACACACATATAAACCAAATCATTAATCACAGATCAAATCCTTTCTGCTAAAGTCCTTGCTGATTGCTTATCTGAGCCCAGTTACATTACTCACGAGTCCAGTTGAAAAAGGGGGGGAAGCCTTTTTAGTAGAGGAGTGGAAGAAGGAAGTTGAGTTCAATAATTTGCCGTCTTACAAATTAAGTTGCTGGTTGTCCTTGTTGTTGAGTTGGAGCTTTCTCTGACAATTGCAATGAACTTTGTGTTCATTAATGCAACTTTGGTGTGCAGAGAAGGTCAGAGTTGCAGTTGTTGCAGGATTCCTTGTGGACAAGGAGATTCTGGTTGTAGGAGGCCTCACCTCAGCTGCAGAGGACCTCAGCAGGGAGTGAGGGAGGAGGGGGGCTGGTGGATCCAGGCCTCTGGATCCCCTCCTGAAGGAGATACTTCCAAGCAGGAACGGTGGAGAGAGAGACAGGAGGAAGGGAGAACTGTCTGCTTTATAGCAGGCCAGTGGACCGTCTGTGGTGTCAAGGGTGCCTTGACCAATGACACGACACCTGGAAGGTGTCGTAAATGCAGTGCATTCTGGGAACTGAAGTACTTGAGAGGGGACAAAATGGAGATTCTGCCATTTTGTTGAGTTGACTCAAGAAAATGTTCCATTTAGTCCACAAATGTTAAAGTCCACAAATGAACCCAAAATTCACCTGTGGTAGAATCCCAACACAGCTGCTGGCTGAAGCATTATATTTATCCTACAGACGCAAGTTAAAGAAGAAAGCAGCATGTAATCTCTCTGCGTGTGTACAGCTGTGTGTTTTAAAAGCAGAGTATGGGGGTTGTCTGTGGATCACGAACCAGTGAGTGAGTGTGTTTGTGTGTGTGTGTGTGTGTGTGTGTGTGTGTGTGGCACCAGTTTACATACTTTTACGCTCTCTTTTTTTTCCTTTCTAAAAAAACATACCAACCTTGGGATGGTATGCAAGTTTTGGTGAACTTATTAGTCTGTGTTGAAGAGGGCCTGGTGTTGTAAATCTTAAGGGCTTAGTCTAAGCACCATGAAATACATTTTTACAGTGGAACTTACGTTTCATTACAAGGAACTATTGTCAGGCATCATTACTGGAATGAGTGTACTTTTATACAGATTCTCTTTAACCCTATTGTGGGGAAATATTGCCAAATTAATTGAGTAACCAGTCAGCAACACAGGTGGGTTCCTCTTTCTCTAGAATGAGGGTGTGTGTGTTCTGTAACACTATCCTTACATATACCGAGGACTTTTCTTCCTGCAACTCAGAACTTCACTTCTCTGACACGTATTGCTCAGTGAGCAGGTGCGATTCTAGGGTCAGAGCTTTAGGGGTGCTGAGCACCCATTGAGCCCCACTGCCACCACCAACCCTCAATCAACAGTTATTAGATTTGATTAGATTGAACTTTATTGTCACTGAACAAAGTAACAGCTACTTGGACAACAAAATGCTAAATATAGGTCACCTACAGCAACACCAATAAATTAGTATAGGAGTATGAGTTGTTACTGTTTTGCTCGCCACTATTCACTATATATCAATGTATTGTTGTTATTTTCTCACCTGGTTCTTCCTGCATGCTCTCCCTTTCCCTTTCTCCTTCTCCATCTTTCTCTCTTTCCCTTGGCACTGACAATCATACACAAATATATTGTAGCAGACCATTTCCTACATAAGTAATTTAAATTGAGAGAGAGACGGTAGGAGTTATCTTTCACACATCTCATACCATACCCATCTCATACCTGTGTGTTATAAATATCCTATATATATAGATCTACTGTGTGTGTGTGTGTGTGTGTGTGTGTGTGTGTGTGTGTGTAGTATATACTACTACGCCTGCATGAATGTAATGTGATTATTATTGTTGCAAAGTCTGGTTCAGGTTAAATCCTCTGTAAAAGATGAATAAATACAGCAAAGAAAACATTTAACTATTTTTATTGTCTACTTTGAGAGTAAGACACAACTGAAAAATATCAAATATAAACTAGGAATAAAAAACAATTCATTTAAAAAGCCACAGTAGTGTTTTCACACATACTGGTATTAAAGTGATTATGTCGTTTGGTTACACTCTGGTCCAAATGCGGCAGCACTGACAGGGAGTCTTGTTTCCATGACAACGGACCAAAAAAAGACGCATGTGACGTCAAATTTACGTGACTCACAATTGTTAAAATGAGTCTCTAAATTAACGATAAACTTTAACAACAGAGACACAAGTACACACTTCACAGGTACGCAGTTAATTTGTCGCACTATGGCGCTAACGAAGCTAACCGAACTAACTGGAAAACTGTGCCTGGACTCCAGTACTCGCCGATATGGTATTGGAATCGGAACAACTCTAGATAAAAGGAAAGAAGTATGAGACACAGCTTTGGAGCAACTTACTTAGTTGATTCACAACACTACAACTAAAGGATGGATGCCGGTCGGCCAGCGGAGCGGTGCAGAGGGAGCGGGTGAGAGGAGGATGATACCATTTGCGAAGCGGGGGTGTTTTCATTTTCATCCTAAACATGCTGAAGCACCCCTAAAATGGGCGAGCCTCGTCCATGCCAGTGAGTGATTTCTGCTGTACAGACACACTGTCAGAGCCAGGATGTCTTCCTCCTTACATTATTTTATATATTATATTATATATACTTTTAATGATGTGTTATGGTCCTAGGGTACATTGAATTTGTGAATAAAACAAACTTGATATCTTATCTCTTCTTTCAACTCTTCCTTTGTTGGTGACAGCAACATAAGATATTGTGTGGACCCAAATGCCAACTGGCTCCCAGAAAGACTCAGACAGTTGGAGAAAGTAAGTCTTGACAACATGCTGTAATGCTGAATGTTACAGCTGAGAGAAATGTATCATCTTGTCCATGTTTCTATTGTCTGTGATAATACAATTCATTATGTTAATCAGATCAAACACTGTGAGGTGATGTAGAGTTGGACAAAGCCAAGCTAATCTTAATGCTAGGCTAAGCTAACAGGCTGCTGGCTGGAGCATTATATTTATCCTACAGACGCAAACCTTTTAGTTACAACTCAGCAGCAAAGAAAGTGGATAAGACTATTACCTAAAATGCATTCCAATTAATTTTTCTGTGGATTAAGCAAGACAAATGTCACTTGATGTGTCTGTAGCATGCTAACATGAAACATGTTACATTTGAGACACCAAACAAGACCTTAAAGCACAACTTGGCTGACTAACCAGGAGGACCAACAATGTAGATCTTTTGTTCTCTGTTGTCCTGCTGTAGTTTTTATTATTATTATTCTTCATCTTGTCATTTTTGTCTTGAATTCTAGTGTGTGAATCTGACCTATTCAACATGACCAGCTTCATATTTTGACTGGTAGGTTTTTTTTCAATATTGGATTTTTCTGTCAGATAGTATTATCCTTTATTAATAATAAATAAAATTACAATTACGTTTTTGAGAGCCTTTTCAAACAGGAATTCAAACCACATAAATCCAGATAGATGGCTTCAAAGCAAGGTTATTATAGTTAACGAAAACTAGAATTGAAAAACATTTTCGTTAACTGAAATAAAAATAAAAACAAGTTTTTTAAAAAACAATAACTAACTGAAACTGTATTTTATGGTTACAAAACTAACTAAAACAAACTAAAATTATAGATAAAATGTCCTTAGTTTTCGTCTTTGTCAACTATTTTTTACACGTAAACCTTTTTGGTTGATATGAAATCTATTTTATCTATCTGGTTTTATGACTTAATAAACTTATTGGAGCTGAGATGGATCAGACAAAGGAAATAAAGGAAACATTTATTGTGACTTTTTAAAATCTGGCACCCAATAAATACCCCATTACAAAAAAACTAAAACTAACACTAAAACTAATAAAAACTAAACTTAAACTAAGCATTTTCGAGAAAATAAAAAATAATTAAGACGAGCAGACACACTCTAAAAACTAATTAAAACTAACTGAATTTAAAAACAAAAAATCACAACAAAATTAAAACTGAAACCAATGAAAAACCCAAAACTATTATAACCTTGGTTCAAAGTTAAACATATTAGTGCTATAAAAAGTGGTATTTCACTTTAAAGAGGAGGTATTCATGCTGGTTAAAAGTGACAAAGTTTTAACAGTGAAACTTACGTTTCATTACAAGGAATTACTGTTTGGCATCATTACTGAAATCAGTGTATTTTTCTACAGATTCTCTTTAACCCTATTGTGGGGAAATATTGCCAAATTAATTGAGTAACCAGTTAGCAACACAGGTGAGTTCCTCTTTCTCTAGAATGAGGGCGTGTGTGTTCTCTAACACTATCCTTACATATACCGAGGACTTTTCTTCCTGCAAGTCAGAACTTCACTTCTCTGACACGTATTGGACCAGTGAGTGATTTCTGCTGTACAGACACACTGTCAGAGCCAGGATGTCTTCCTCCTTTTGCTATGGACTCACTCTGATGTGTTTCAGCATTCTGTTTGCACAAGGTGAGTATTTGACTACCAATTACTTCTCTGAAGAGTTACTCCAATGGTTGGGAGAATCTATTGAATTGTGTCAGACTCTATATTACAGATTTTTCCCCTAAAAAAATAGTAAACCTGAAAAAATATTTTACTCACAGACTTAATGATATTTTGTGTTGTGTGTATTGAAGCGGAACCAGGACCTGGGTCCGTCTGCTGTACGAAGGTCTCTCAGCTCCGCATTCGGGAGCCTGTCAATGCCTGCTTTGAACAGAAGGAATATCGTACTCATTGTAATATACATGCATTCATGTAAGTAACATTATTTAATCAAAAAATAACTTAATTTTCAGTCTATGTTTGCGTTGTGCTTTGTCAGATGGTGTCCCCTGCAGTCCTGAGCAGAAATACTGTGAAGGAGAAAGCGGCCAGTCTGGCACAACAGCTGTTTTATCCATTAACCTATTAAATGACTTAATTTTGGAACATGGACCTAAGTATAACATATTAACCAACTGTGACTTGGTGAAGTTTGTTAGTTCCCCTTTTTGCTGGAAGTTACATAATCGTTGCTCTCTCATGTCTGTGTGTTAATTATGGAGAGAGGAGCTGGTTAGTTCAGATGAGCATAAAGAACAGATTATCCTTGTTTGTAATGTCGTGTAAATACATATATTCATTTAATGCTGTGTTATGGTCGTAGGGTACATTGTGAATAAAACCAACTTTTGATTTCTTATCTCTTCTTTCAACTCTAGCCTTGTTGGTAGAAGCAGCAGAACATATTGTGTGGACCCAAATGCCCGCTGGCTCCCACAAAGATTCAAACAGTTGAACGCAGTAAGTCTGGACAACATGCTCTTATGCTGAATGTTACAGCTGAAAGAAATGTATCAAGGAAATCTTGTCCATGTCTCTGTTGTATGTAGTGTTGTTGTAGTGTTTGAAAAATCAAATGCAACATAGATGGATGACTTTTAAATTCCAATAATATGGAAACTTTCAAAGCTGAAATTGACTGTTTCTCTTCACAGAGAGGAATAACCTGCAAAGACCTTACCGAATGAAGCACCATGACCTTCAACACTGGAACCAGTTTCTTCATTTCAAGTGTTCCATGAGCTTAGGCCACACGTATACAGCTCTGTTTAATAATGTGCATTTGGGCTTTTTTTTTTTACTATTATCTATTTATTTTCTATACAGACCCTTTTAGTGACTTTTAGATTACTTGTCCACAGTAATCTTAGTTGGTGGCTGTTGTAGTAGCAGCACACTCCTACATTCATAAAGCATTGGCTGTTTGGAGGTGCAGACTGGTGCAGTGGCTGTCCATGTATGCTTGCATATACAACCATATTGCTGCCAGATAGCCTTCCAGTAATAGCTTTTTCAGGCTTCTGATTGGCCAGCATCATCATTTTCTTTATTGCTTAATTTGCCAACATTACTTTAGAGTTAGGTTTTATTCCCTGTTGTTGGTTTGGCATTTTGTTTTCATGTAGACTGGAGGGTTTTTTAATGAAGGTGGGAAAAAAAACCCTGTTTCCAAAAATACCTGTGTATGTGCAGTCAAGGATTGACATTAAATGTTTTTTCTCTCTCTTGTTAGAATAATCTGTTATTCTGTCTCTCATTCTGTCTCCTGTCTCTGTGAATGGGGGTCACTATCTGATTTACATAGGTCACTATCTATGCATGCGCCATTCATTAACTGTGTATGTAACCTCTCTCTGCCTGTTATAATTTAATCTATAAATGCACAATGTTTTATAATTTTTCACATTTTATACGTAAAATAATATAAATTAGATTTGACTGGAATCAACTCCAGTGAAAATCCACCTTTAAACTTTAATGTGTGGAATCATTCAAATCTACTTTCATGAGTAAAAACATCTTTCTTCATTTGAGTGTAATATATCGCATCAAAACATGCCAAACACTTCTGGCTCTTCAAATATGAATATTTAATGCTTTTCTTTGTCATATATGGTCATAATCTTATATTTACTTATATTCAAAGATGTTGGTTTATTGAAACAATACCTTTGAATTCATGTGTTTGTGCTGTGGGGACTTTTCACTATTTTCTGACATTTCATTGATAAGATTAATAATGTTAGATTACACATATTCTTTATGATGAGATTAGATATTTGGTTCCTTCAACTTCACTTGTTTTGATTTAGAAATTAAAGTGTCACTGCTATGACTTTATCAGATTAAAATGAAATAAAGTAATATCCAACAAAGTAATGTCATGAAAATGAACGATGAAATAACATAATGTCTGCAATATATTTAATACATTTCTTTGATTATTTCCAAATTGCTGGTTTATTTATATGTGTCACAATTGACTTGTGTGATGATTTATGTGGTATCTTATAATAGAGATAATAGAGAAGACTCCCCATAATACTGCTGATTTATAACAATTAATGTCCTCTGTGATCTATAATCTTTTTTTTTTTATATAAAGTTTCATCTTCTCTGGGATGTTTTAGGTTTCATTAAGTGTTATATTAGTTGACTGACTGTGAGGGAAGTGTCGTGACAATTTTGACAACTGCACTAAGTCAATGGGTGAGCTGGCCAAACACAAAGCACTCAATACTCTGTTCAGCAAGTTTTATTAGCACATTCGTATTCCATACACCGCACAATTCCGAATGGCTATTTTACAGTACAACAAAGTCCCATACACCGCTCGACTTATGGCTGTTGCACTTTTCAGCATTGGCTTTTCAGCATGACTCAATGTGGCCCTATCATCCTGCCTTATACATCACATCAGGACAGAGCCCCCTGATCTACATGTTCCCTTCAGTCATGGTGTTATCAGAGTTCAGGCCCTAGTGAGTTCCAACAAGGCCTTGTGTCTTGAAAATCATACTTCTTGTACCACCATGACAGGAAGTACTAAATTTCCGTCACAGAAGAAACACGTTTTTTTCTGATTAACAGCAAATCTCAACTAGGTCTGTAAGCAGCAGTAAATGGGCCTTCAAGTGGTGTTTTAGTGTGCAGGACAAATGGAAGTTTTGCATGTGTTGTCATTAGCTCTGAGGCTAGCACTAGGATGCTACATCCTTGTGTGCTAGTTATGTAGTTGGCATCAACAGTCATTAGATCTGGTTTACTAAGCATCGGGTAAAGTATACTGAGATTTCCCATTTTGTTGTTTACATGTTTATTGTTGTGGAGCTTCATTTACACATTATGATATGTTCTCTATACTAATCATAGATCTAAATACATGACTTGTTCCAAAAGGAAAGTAAGGCATCCCAAAAGTAATCTTTATCAGTTTGTGTTTCTGTGTAAAGCTGAAGTCCCTAAAAATGACATTAAAATAGTTTGTCCTCAATCTAAAGGTAAAAGTTCTGAAGGGACAAAAGCTGTTCGAAATTAAATCTCAAGTGATTTTCATAATGAAGCACTCCTAGTTACATATCCTCCTGCCAGTGGCCAAAGTGTGTGTATGTGTGTGTGTGGGTTTTTTTTTTAAAGCAGAGTATGGGGGTTGTCTGTGGATCACGAACCAGTGAGTGTGTGTGTGTGTGTGTGTGGCACCACTTTATGACATACTTTTACGCTCTCTTTTTTTTCTTTCTAAAAAAACATACCAACCTTGGGATGGTATGCAAGTTTTGGTGAACTTATTAGTCTGTGTTGAAGAGGGCCTGGTGTTGTAAATCTTAAGGGCTTAGTCTAAGCACCATGAAAGACATTTTAACAGTAAAACTTACCTGTCATTACAAGGAACTATTGTTAGGCATCATTACTGGAATGAGTGTACTTTTCTACAGATTCTCTTTAACCCTATTGTGGGGAAATATTGCCAAATTAATTGAGTAACCAGTTAGCAACACAGGTCAGTTCCTCTTTCTCTAGAATGAGGGTGTGTGTGTTCTCTAACACTATCCTTACATATACCGAGGACTTTTCTTCCTGCAACTCAGAACTTCACTCCTCTGACACGTATTGCTCAGTGAGCAGGTGCGATTCTAGGGTCAGAGCTTTAGGGGTGCTGAGCACCCATTGAGCCCCACTGCCACCACCAACCCTCAATCAACAGTCATTAGATTTGATTAGATTGAACTTTATTGTCACTGAACAAAGTAACAGCTACTTGTACAACAAAATGCAAAATACAGGCCACATACTGCAACGCCAATAAATTAGTATAGACGTATGAGTTGTTACTGTTTTGCTCGCCACTATTCACTATATATCAATTTATTGTTGTTATTTTCTCACCTGGTTCTTCCTGCATGCTCTCCCTTTCCCTTTCTCCTTCTCCATCTTTCTCTCTTTCCCTTGGCACTGACAATCATACACAAATATATTGTAGCAGACCATTTCCTACATAAGTAATTTGAATTGAGAGAGAGACGCTAGGAGTTATCTTTCACACATCTCATACCATACCCATCTCATACCTGTGTGTTATAAATAGCCTATATATATAGATCTACTGTGTGTGTGTGTGTGTGTGTGTGTAGTATATACTACTACGCCTGCATGAATGTAATGCGATTATTATTGTTGCAAAGTCTGGTTCAGGTTAAATCCTCTGTACAACATGAATAAATACAGCAAAGAAAAACATTTAACAATTTTATTGTCTACTTTGACAGTAAGACACAACTGAAAAATATCAAATATTAACTAGAAAATTTCCCCTGGGGAAATTCTGAAAGGGCCACGGGGGCTACTGCCGGTATGTGTACACTATGATGAGATTCTTCAGAGATTTCAAACTATGCCCTTTAACCTCAAAATGTGTGTGTGTGTGTGTGTGTGTGTGTAATTAAAATCACATAAAGTTACGTGTGTGTGTGTGTGTGTGTTTGAAGCATGTGTATGCATGTGTGAGGAGTGTGCGTGCTTACGCGCATGTGTGTGTGTGTGTATCTGTAACTGTAATCACATCAAAGATCAATGGCAATCAGATCAAAGCAATCAACAGAATTAACTGACACCTGTTAATGAAAGAGTGACAGCAGCCAGAGGTGGACTGGAATTTCTGGCCTCAAACAGAAAGCATTTTTGGCAAAACCATAATACCTATCATTGATCCGACTTCACTTTGAGCGTCCCGAGTTCTTCCTGAACGTCTACATATGGTTTTTTTTAAGAAAAATGAAAAAATAGCTTTGTTAGAGCGATCTAAAAAAAACTGTTACATCTCCTTTCTTTTAGAAATCTCCCTGCAATTTTAATATGAGAGCCAATGAGGCTGTTGGTGCGTGTTGGTGGTGCATCTGTGCGTCCTACGCCCAAACTATAACTCTGACAGCTTTACCAGGGGATTGTGAGGGAGAAGACTAATTTTCCTACGTTTCTATGTATAAATTATTTCTGTAGAGTGGAATTTGCGGCCTGGAGCGCAGTTTTCAAATTTATTTTTTGACAATTGTTTCTCTCCCTCTACACTCTGGCGATGATGTCACACACTGTGGCACGAACATTCCGTGCAATACACACCCATTATAATCTCAGATTTTCTCCAAAAATGATCATGGTCATTGAACAGAGATTGATAAAAAACTATATGACCTATTGAAACACAAGACTTGTGTCTACTGTTTAAAGTTTAAACGGAGTCTCTAGGTGAGATTATGCCGGAGATGTAGACGTTTAAAAATCTCCAATTATTGTTCTTTTTCGCTCATTTTTTGTCGGCCGTCCCATTCATTTCAATGCAAAATTTTGGGCAGTTTTTCGCGACTTATGTCGCAAAAAATTTGTATTCTGTAGAGAAAAGTAATTGCACACTGATCCCGATCAAACCGCACGTTTTGATATATAATTTGTCCTGCAACTCTTCAAGTTGTAGGACTAATAACGGGACGAAATTGCGTCCGGAAGAGGAAGAAGAAAAAATCCACAGTATAACAGTAGTGCAGCACTGGTCCCTACAGCTATTGCTGTATGGGACCAGTGCTCGGTGCGATTGCCCCGAGGCCCTAATTACTTCTCTGAAGAGCAGTGGCGAACCGTGAGCACAACAGCTGGGCCTTCAGTAGTCCGACCGGCTCCTGTTGTTGCATATTTCATGTTTTAAAGCTAATAAACACAAAGTCTCAGCATCTGAAGGAGGCGATGCGTGAACGGGAAGCAGACCATGGTGCTTTTTAATCACACACTCCGACCCGCTTGTTGCAACTTTAGAAAAGATAATCATGTGGGGAAAAAGACTTACAAACATGGAATTTAACTAAACAGCATGAAGTATTCAAAATTGCCGTTTCACGCATGCCTCTGTGCGTCTGGCACACACGTGCCTCATTGCTGAAAAAATAAATAATCGCGTAATAAAAGACACAGTACGATAAATTGAAAGCGTTTAACAACTGCAATCATTTAATTAACGATGACAAGGATGTAAAAAAAAAAATAGACCATAACATCAAAAACATTCTCCGCAACAAGAAACATTAACTTCATAAAACTGGAGACCATTTAGGCTACATTAAATAAGCATACTCTAATGCCAAAATCTGGAGATATAAAACGAGGTCACCCAGAATGTTACCCGTGACACTGCTGACACTGACACCGAGACTCATTTCATTACCATGGACAGCGCTGTGAAATCACGGCGCACAACGAACCATACCCACATTGACAAATAAATTCATGAGCAGACTCAAACTACAATACAATTTCAAATGCACAATATATCAAAAGTTACACAAAGCTGGTCAAATAAAGACTTTTTTAAAGTTGCAATGAAGTGCAAATACCTTTCCATGCGCAATTAGGCATGACAAATAAAAATAAAAGTCACAACTTCCATATAGATTCCGCTACACCTCCTTAACTCTCTACAGTGAATAAAATGGGGGGAATAAAAATCCTCTAAAAAAAAATCCAACCACACTTCTGATAAATTTACATATTGAATTAAAGGCAATTTGCACTGGAAATGTTACAGACAACCTCCGCAATAAATACAAATTACTGAATTTCCACTTGGCTCGAATTAATCACTTGAAATAATAATCAAGGTGATTTGTAACATAGGCAGCCGCCTACCTTACATGAAAACAAAATCCATTCGTCTGTCTTTCTTTGTGAAATTGGCAATGGCAGCGTCGTGAAGTTTGTCCTTTGACTTGAGCTCCCAAAGAAGTCCTTTCTCTATGGACATCAGTGCCAAAGCTCCCAGGCGATCATGTCCAGCGCTGTTTCTGGCATGGGTCTTGATGCGCTTCAGAGCCGAAAAAGACCGCTCCACGGAGGAAGTGGACATGGGGATGGTCAGCACCAGGCAGGTGAGGTGATACAGCTGCGGCATGCTCTCAGTCAGCTCTTTTAGTGTCAGAAAGTGCAGCAGGTCTGATGGACTCCTTCCCTCAAAGTTTGCCATGTTGTACATGACTGTCAGTTCAGTATTGAGCCTGGGGAGGTCAAAGTGCAGCCGGTAGTTTTCAGCGAGGCTCTGAAACTCAGAGCTGGGGAAGTTTTCTCTGTATGAGGCAAACTTCTTGGGGTCGAGAAGGGCAAGGAACATCAGTTTTTCATGATCCTTGAACCTGTTCCTCAGCTGAGTGAGAATGTTGTCCAGGATTTCACTGTGCAGCTCCCGCCCGCTGGGAGCCCCGACTTCGTGCACCGTGTCCTCATAGATGGAGTCAAATTTGGCCTTTTCTCACATCGGAGTAGGCAAACACTGAGTTGAATGTGGCGAGGAGAAAGCAGAACTCGAAGCCCGTCAATAGTGCGATGCATCCATCAGCGCTGTCCACAGCATCATCATCAAAATCATTGTGGTTGTCCACAATTAATTCAAAGAGCTCCAAGAGTTCTTCTCTCTGCTCATACACACCAAACGTGATGAAAAGTTCCACCGTGTTTGAGTGACTCTGGGCAGTCTCCGCTGGCATATTTCATCCAGGAGTTTTGTGCGTTTGGCTGACTTTGAGAAAAAGGCTGCGAGGCCACTGAGGTGTGAGAAAAAAAAAGTGCACTCTCTGATTTTAGCAGCACTTTGAGACATGACGAGGTTCAGAGAGTGGGCATAACAGTGAATGAAGAGAGCTTGTGGTATTTTTTCCTTTATTTTAGCTTGGACCCCATTCAGTCCAGAGGCCATGACTGCAGCTCCGTCGTAACACTGGGCAACTACCTTATTGGTGCAAGCACCGTCCTCCAGAAACTCCAAAACTTGTCCAGCTATGGCTTCTGCGCGCTTGTCACCACTTACATCACCAAACTGGAAAAAGCGCTCCTTCACACCGCCGTCAGTGGTGTAACGTAGGACATATGACATCTGAGCGGTGTTACTTATGTCAGTTGTCTCGTCTACCATAATGGAGACAAAAGGCGTTTTCCTCACCTCCTCCCTCATTGCCGCGGTCATTACATCCGCCACCGACTGGATCAAGACATTCTGAATTTTGCTGGAGGTGCCGATGAAAACAGTGGCTAACTCCAGGTGACGCAGAGGGCTGTCATACTCCGCCAAAAAGTCCAGTAACTCCAAGTAGTTCCCCTTGTTTGCGGAATCTTTACTTTCATCATGTCCTCGAAATGCCAGCTCTTGCTTTCCAAGAAATGTGACGACATTGATGAGACGTTTCAGGATCTCTCTGTTCTGCCTGACCTTGTTGTTGTGGGCCGTAGTATGATTACGGCGCTGCTCATCCAGCTGAAGATCAACTCTTGTGTCCCCAAAAGTTTTCAAACTGACCTTCGCTTGCAGGTGTGCCGCAGAATCTTGATGCCGTTGGGTTGACTTTGTCACATTTGAAAGGATGACAAATCCGCCGCTGACCCAAGTGGATGACTTGTCAGTTGTAAACAATTCCAGCAGTGCAGCCTGTTTGTTTCCTTACAGCCCGTCATCCATGGATATCGCTGAAAATTTTCAGTCTTGAAATACCTTTCCACTTTCTTTACTTTTTCTATTAATTCCAGTTCTGGAGTTGGTCTTCCATTTTTTATAATTTGCAGTTTTTCTGTAAAAGGCCGCCTTGAAAAAGGCGATGCTACCAAGCTAGCCACAACGTCGATCTCGTCTTCCGCCATTTCACTGTCTCTCAACGGCTCTCACCACTCTGACGCTGTTAGGACTTCATGAAGGCCTACGATCTTTTTTTGTTGTTGTCCCGCCCACTTAAAATCAAACCGTAATTGGTCAATTTTCCCATCACTCTCCAAACCAAAACACATAGCTTGGCCTTCCCCGAGATTCATGAAGTCCTAACCAATTAATGAGCTAGCTAACCAGGCTAATCTTAATGCTAGGCTAAGCTAACCAGCTGTTGTAATTACGCAACGGGGCGTCAACTATGTTGGGGCATCTAGTTACAGATACGAATTGCCTTCATCAAGGATCACCAAAAATGTTGGAAATTAAGGATGGCTCTTTTATGAATAAATGATGACCTTGCACAGGGCGTGAAATATATTACAAAAAGGGCGTTATCATAAATGCTATCCCTTTCATAAGGATACCAAATATGCAGGGATGAACCTGAGCAACACCTGTGTGGATCTCACGGTTCAAAAGTGTGGTTAGATGGCTATAAGAATTATTAATAATTATCATAAATAATTATTAATCATAAGAAATGATATGACTTGATTTACTCTAAGTCAGCTCGTAGGGGCACCATCTGTAAAACAGAAAAATATAGCCAATTCACCTAAATCAGTCTCATAAAGTTATTAAACTATCAATTTGGAACACCGATTATTAATTATGAATATAATTATAATCAGATTACCATATTAATCTTTAATAGTGGTTGAAGGAATCGTGAATTCTTGACACAGCAGAGGTCAGCATATCGTTCATAATGTACAACATTAAATGGACAGCATTCGTAATCAAAAGGTATTTATTCTAAACAAGTAAAGCAAATAAAAGCACACATCTATAAAATAGAGAACTACATTACAAAAGAGAGGAAAACGTGTGTGTGTGTGTGTGAGGGGGGTTGCCACTCCTCAAACAATGAGTCGTAAAACTTCCAGCTGTGAGCCAGGTGACGGTCAGGCCCTGGTCATGTGGCAGGGTGAGCTGTGTTTAGCTCCAGTTAATTTAATCAGTGTGTGAGCAGGTCAAAGGCTAGTACAGTTAGTTGCATTAAGACTGACAGTCTGTATAAAGCAAGATTAACATACAACTTTGATTGTAACACGAATATCACATAAATATACTTAAAACACACGTATAAACCAAATCATTAATCACGGATCAAATCCTTTCTGCTAAAGTCCTTGCTGATTGCTTATCTAAGCCCAGTTACATTACTCACGAGTCCAGTTGAAAAAGGGGTGGAAGCCTTTTTAGTAGAGGAGTGGAAGAAGGAAGTTGAGTTCAATAATTTGCCGTCTTGCAAATTAAGTTGCTGGTTGTCCTTGTTGTTGAGTTGGAGCTTTCTCTGACAATTGCAATGAACTTTGTGTTCATTAATGCAACTTTGGTGTGCAGAGAAGGTCAGAGTTGCAGTTGTTCAGGATTCCTTGTGGACAAGGAGATTCTGGTTGTAGGAGGCCTCACCTCAGCTGCAGAGGACCTCAGCAGGGAGTGAGGGAGGAGGGGGGCTGGTGGATCCAGGCCTCTGGATCCCCTCCTGAAGGAGATACTTCCAAGCAGGAACGGTGGAGAGAGAGACAGGAGGAAGGGAGAACTGTCCGCTTTATAGCAGGCCAGTGGACCTCCTGTGGTGTCAAGGGTGCCTTGACCAATGACACGACACCTGGAAGGTGTCGTAAATGCAGTGTATTCTGGGAACTGAAGTACTTGAGAGGGGACAAAATGGAGGTTCTGCCATTTTGTTGAGTTGACTCAAGAAAATGTTCCATTTAGTCAACAAATTTTATAGTCCACAAATGAACCCAAAATTCACCTGTGGTAGAATCCCAACACAGCTGCTGGCTGGAGCATTATATTTATCCTACAGACGCAAGTTAAAGAAGAAAGCAGCATGTAATCTCTCTGCGTGTGTACAGCTGTGTGTTTTAAAAGCAGAGTATGGGGGTTGTCTGTGGATCACGAACCAGTGAATGAGTGTGTCTTAAGGGCTTAGTCTAAGCACCATGAAAGACATTTTAACTGTAAAACGTACCTGTCATTACAAGGAACTATTGTTAGGCATCATTACTGGAATGAGTGTACTTTTCTACAGATTCTCTTTAACCCTATTGTGGGGAAATATTGCCAAATTAATTGAGTAACCAGTCAGCAACACAGGTGGGTTCCTCTTTCTCTAGAATGAGGGTGTGTGTGTTCTCGAACACTATCCTTACATATACCGAGGACTTTTCTTCCTGCAAGTCAGAACTTCACTCCTCTGACACGTATTGCTCAGTGAGCAGGTGTGATTCTAGGGTCAGAGCTTTAGGGGTGCTGAGCACCCATTGAGCCCCACTGCCACCACGAACCCTCAATCAACAGTCATTAGATTTGATTAGATTGAACTTTATTGTCACTGAACAAAGTAACAGCTACTTGTACAACAAAATGCTAAATATAGATCACCTACAGCAACACCAATTAATTAGTATAGGAGTATGAGTTGTTACTGTTTTGCTCGCCACTATTCACTATATATCAATGTATTGTTGTTATTTTCTCACCTGGTTCTTCCTGCATGCTCTCCCTTTCCCTTTCTCCTTCTCCATCTTTCTCTCTTTCCCTTGGCACTGACAATCATACACAAATATATTGTAGCAGACCATTTCCTACATAAGTAATTTGAATTGAGAGAGAGACGCTAGGAGTTATCTTTCACACATCTCATACCATACCCATCTCATACCTGTGTGTTATAAATAGCCTATATATATAGATCTACTGTGTGTGTGTGTGTGTGTGTGTGTGTGTGTGTGTGTGTAGTATATACTACTAAGCCTGCATGAATGTCATGTGATTACTATTGTTGCAAAGTCTGGTTCAGGTCAAATCCTCTGTAAAAGATGAATAAATACCGCAAAGAAAAACATTTAACTATTTTTATTGTCTACTTTGACAGTAAGACACAACTGAAAAATATCAAATATAAACTAGGAATAAATAACAGTTCATTTAAAAAGCCACAGTACTGTTTTCACACATACTGGTATTATACAGTTTTCATTTTTTTTCATTTAACCTTTATTTAACCAGATAAAAAACCCATTGAGATCGAGACCTCTTTTACAAGGGTGACCTGGCCAAGAAGGCAGCAGCACACGTCAAAAGTTACAAGACAGACGAACAATAACAATAAACAGGCAGCGAAAAGTCCAACATATTAAAAAGTACTAAAGTGCAAGTGAATAGGCGGTATAAATAGGTAGCATAAATAAGCAGTATAAAGTGCAGCAGTGATAAATACAGTAGCAAATTAGGAACATGAGCACTGTGCAAAAGATTTACATTGACGTTTTTTGAGAGTTGTGCGAAATGCTCCCAAAGGAATCAGTTCTGATAGTTTCAGCTCAGATTGAAGGGTATTCCAAGCAGAGGGGGCAGAGAAACTAAAAGCTTTTTTACCTTTTTCGGTCCGGACACGAGGGACAGAAAGGTGCACAATATCATTTGATCTGAGATCATAACGGCTGCCAGATCTCTTAAGGAAAGTGCATAGATATATGGGAAGCAGGCCAAGAAGAGCCTTATAGATCATGGTCATCCAGTGCGTATGACGTCTTACAGTAAGGGATGGCATGCCAGCTTTAGCGTAGAGTTCACAATGGTGGGTGAGGCGGCTACAGCCAGTGATGAATCTCAGGGCACAGTGGTACACAGGAGTTAGAGATTGTAGGCAGGTGGCTGAAGCTGACATGTATACAACATCTCCATAGTCAAGTACAGACAAGAAGGTGGCTGAGACCAGAAGCTTCCGAGCCCTGAGGGAAAAACATGATTTGTTTCTGTAAAAGAAACCTAGCTTCACCCTTAATTTTGAGATCAATTTTTTTACGTGCAATTTGAAGGACAGTTCTTCATCAATGGTGAAGCCCAGATATTTATAATTGGTGACCAGCTCAAGAGTTTCACCCCGGACAGTTGTGATTGACGGAATATTTTCCAACGGAGTAGATGATTTTGCAAAAATCATTAGTTTTGATTTATCAGCATTTAAAACCAGTTTCAATTTTTCCAGACGAGTCTGCACTGTATTAAAGGCAGATTGCAAAAATTCAAAAGCCTGAGCAATGGCATGTGAACAACAGTAAATAACAGTATCATCCGCATAGAGATGATATGAGGCATTTGATATGTTGGCACACAGATTATTTATATAAATTGTAAAAAGGATGGGTCCTAGGACTGAGCCTTGCGGTACACCTTTTGTGACCTTAAGAAAGGAGGAACTAACTCCGGCCATCTGAACACATTGTGTTCTGTTTCCCAGATAATCAGCAAACCAAGAAGCAGCCTGCTTGGAGATACCATTTTTGAAAAGAATTTGCAATAGGAGATCATGGTCCACAGTATCAAATGCCTTAGACAGGTCAATGAACAAAGCCACACAAAACTTTTTGGAATCCAATGCCTCAAACACATCATTTAAAACTTTCAGGGCAGTAGTTACAGTGCTATGCTGCTTTCTAAAGCCAGACTGAAGAGGATTTAGTATATTCTTCAGTTCCAAGAAATCCTTCAATTGATCACAGACCAATTTTTCAAAAATTTTGGCCAGAATACATAATTTAGAGATAGGCCTATAGTTATTTACAATTGAGGGTTCCCCTCCTTTTAGAAGTGGGAGGACAAATGCAGACTTCCAAACTTTCGGAAGTTTGTTTGTGCTGAGGCTTAGATTAAAAATACTGGCAAGAGGCTCAGCAATTAAATCGGCAGCCAGTTTAAGAAAAAATGGATCCAAGCTATCTGGACCAGCTGTTTTTTTGGAATCCAAGTTTTTTAGTGCACTACGGACCTCAGAAGTAGACACAGGTTCAAAATGGAAAGAGCAATCAACAGGGAGACGACTCGCTATAGAAGGTTCATCCGATAAAACGGTGCTTTTACAATTACTGTTGGACAGATCAAACAAGTGCCCGGCAGTGATAAAATGTTCATTAAAATAATTTAACATTTCACATTTGTCGGTGAGGTTTACTGCATCTTTAACCAGAAAGTTAGGCAATTCAGTGGAGGGCATTGCACCAGAAACAGATTTTACAGTGTTCCAGAATTTTCTTGGGTCATTTAGATTTTTGGTTGTTTCAGATAAGTAAAATTCTGATTTAGCCTTCTTAATTAGTGCAGTGCATTTATTGCGGAGCTGGCGAAAAGTGATCCGATCAGCCTCGATTTTTGTTTTGCGTGCTCTGACCCAGGCAAGATCTCTATCTTTGAGAAGGTCTCCAATTTCGGAGGAGAACCAACGATTGTTTCGTCCCTTTATTCTAAACCTACGTAAGGGAGCATGTTTATTAATTTGATTCAGAAATTCGGAGTGAAAGAAATTCCAGGCCAGCTCAACATCATCAAAGAGAGAGATCCGTTCCCATTCAAACTTAGACAAATCATGCAGAAAAGCCTGCTCATGAAAAAGCTTGAAATCTCTTCTAACTAGAATACGTGGTTTGGTTTTAGGGAGTTTAGCATTCCTGACCACTGCAATGGCACAGTGGTCACTCAGATCGTTTCCAAACACACCAACATTATTATACTTGTGGGGGGCATTTGTTATTATGAGATCAAGAAGCGATGATCTTAATGGGTATTTGATATTAGGCCGTGTTGGGCTATCTATTAATTGGTACAGATTTAAAGAGTCACAGATGGATTTCAAACCATCTGAGGCTGAAGACAACCAATCAAGATTTAAATCCCCCACTAACACAAGCTCACCAGAATTTAACCCTGAGACATAGTTATTTAAGGAAATTAGGGCTTCACTGCACGCTGAGGGAGGCCTATAACAGCCCATGATTGTGATGGACCGTCCCTGTTGGAAATCAAGTTTTAATGCCAAAAATTCAAACTGTTTACTAATGGATATAGACGAGAGGAGAGTAGCGTGAAACTTGTTTTTTATATATATGGCTACACCTCCACCTTTCTTGGGACGATCACAACGAAAAACATCATAGCCGTTTATACAGATGTCCTTATCTGAGACTGATTTATTTAACCAAGTCTCAGATAGCACCAGAATATCAGTATCAGTTGTCTGTACCCAAATCTTAATTGTATCTATTTTAGGGAGCAGGCTCCGGACATTCAGGTGTAAGATGCCCAGGCCTGATCTCGCTCTGAATTCATCAGGAGTGGTAATATTTTCCAGAGAGGGGCCTGGGTTAGGCTGAACATTGCCTGATAGCAAAAGGAGGAGAATAATAAAACATTTTCGTTTTATATTAGAGGTTGAATCCTTATTATCAGTATTGTGAATTTTCAGATCAATTAGTGAGGTTTCCGTGTGTATAAAACTGTTTTGTAAGACAGATAAACACATCAAAGAAAGAAGAGATACGCGAATTTCTCCTGGCAAGCAACAGGACAGCAATGGATGTTTGGCCAGTCTGTCAACAGCCAATGACCAGGTACAGGTCACTGACCTGGAAGGACCCAAACGTGTAGGGGGGGCGTGTCCGCGGACCCCACTACCACAGTTCGAGAAGACCGTCCCACGAGGAAAAAGTGAAAAGACAAGAAACAGCGCAAAAATGAACTTCATTGTTACCAACTGTAGACACAATGCCAAGGAAGGCGAACAAAAACGGGAGACGAGTGGATGGAATCGTTTCAGCACCTCCCGGCAACAGGTGGCTGACAGGGTACCGCTGCTGGTGGCTAATAGGCTAAGCAGCTAGCAGCTAGCGGGCTCCACCAGCCAATGGCTAGCCAGGCAGCTGCTAGCGGCCAGCGGGCTTCGGCTAGCCGACAGGTTGATCGGCTCCGGCGGCTAGCAGGCTCCGGCGGCTCCAGCAGCTAGCAGGCTTAGGCGGCTAGCAGGCTCCGGTGGCTCCAGCGGCAGGTCGGTCGGCTCCGGCGGCTAGCAGGCTCCGGTGGCTCCAGCGGCTAGCAGGCTCCAGCGGCTAGCAGGCTCCGGTGGCTCCAGCAGCTAGCAGGCTCCAGCGGCTAGCAGGCTCCGGTGGCTCCAGCGGCTCCAGCGGCAGGTCGGTCGGCTCCAGCGGCTAGCAGGCTCCGGCGGCTAGCAGGCTCCGGCGGCTAGCAGGCTCCGGTGGCTCCAGCAGCTAGCAGGCTCCAGCGGCTCCAGCGGCAGGTCGGTCGGCTCCAGCGGCTAGCAGGCTCCGGCGGCTAGCAGGCTCCCACCAGCGGCAGGTCGATCGGCTCCAGCGGCTAGCAGATTACAAACCGGCAATATGCGGGCTCCAGAGACCGGCAGACTCAATAGTCAGCCGCAAGGGATTTGTCAGCTGGACACCCGTTTATCAGCGGACAGCAGCCCACGGCCTCAGGAGAACTTCAGCCCAACATCCAGAGCCAACAGGTAGAGAAGGGATCACATCAGTCGGGAGACAGCCCACGGTGAAACGGACTTAGTAGAGCTGGGGGATATAGCAGCCAGCAGTGACAGGTGGGCTACATATGGTAACACCTCAGTTGGACCTCTTTTACACGCAGTGTGATATGATTTGTAACAAATATTTAAAAGATTTTAAAAGGTCGATAGAAGCGCAGTGATAAATTATTGAGATCGTCTAAAAAGCCCAATTAAAAGCCACTTAAAACGATCATAACAGAGAGTAAGACAAACACTGACAAACACTGACGTGTACATGCGGCCAGATTGGATTGACGCTGCAGAGACAGTGATTATGTCGTTTGGTTTCACTCTGGTCCAAATGCGGCAGCACTGACAGGGAGTCATGTTTCCATGACGACGGACCAAAAATTTTTTACGTGACTCACAATTGTTAAAATGATTCTCTAAAGTAACGAAAAACTTTAACAACAGAGACACAAGTACGCACTTCACAGGTACGCAGTTAATTTGTCGCACTATGGCGCTAACGAAGCTAACCGAACTAACTGGAAAACTGTGCCTGGACTCCAGTACTCGCCGATATGGTATTGGAATCAGAACAACTCTAGATAAAAGGAAAGAAGTATGAGACACAGCTTTGGAGCAACTTACTTAGTTGATTCACAACACTACAACTAAATCATATTCATTTTCATCCTTAACATGCTGAAGCACCCCTAAAATGGGCGAGCCTCGCCCATGCCAGTGAGTGATTTCTGCTGTACAGACACACTGTCAGAGCCAGGATGTCTTCCTCCTTACATTATTTTATATATTATATTATATATACTTTTAATGCTGTGTTATGGTCCTAGGGTACATTGAATTTGTGAATAAAACAAACTTGATATCTTATCTCTTCTTTCATCTCTAGCTTTGTTGGTGACAGCAACATAACATATTGTGTGGACCCAAATGCCAGCTGGCTCCCAGAAAGACTCAGACAGTTGGAGAAAGTAAGTCTTGACAACATGCTGTAATGCTGAATGTTACAGCTGAGAGAAATGTATCATCTTGTCCATGTCTCTATTGTCTGTGATAATACAATTCATTATGTTAATTAGATCAAACACTGTGAGGTGATGTAGAGTTGGACAAAGCCAAGCTAATCTTAATGCTAGGCTAAGCTAACCAGCTGCTGGCTGGAGCATTATATTTATCCTACAGACGCAAACCTTTTAGTTACAACTCAGCAGCAAAGAAAGTGGATAAGACTATTACCTAAAATGCATTCCAATTAATTTTTCTGTGGATTAAGCAAGACAAATGTCACTTGATTTGTCTGTAGCATGCTAACATTAAACATGTTAAATTTGAGACACCAAACAAGACCTTAAAGCACAACTTGGTTGACTAACCAGGAGGACCAACAATGTAGATCTTTTGTTCTCTGTTGTCCTGCTGTAGTTTTTTTTATTAGTATTCTTCATCTTGTTATTTTATCTTGAATTCTAGTGTGTGAATCTGACCTATTCAGCATGACCAGCTTCATATTTTGACTGGTAGGTTTTTTTTCAATATTGGATTTTTCTGTCAGAAAGTAAGATCCTTTATTAATAATACATAAAATTACAATTCAGTTTTTCAGAGCCTTTTCAAACAGGAATTCAAACCACATAAATCCAGATAGATGGGTTCAAAGCAAGGTTATTATAGTTAACGAATACTAGAATTGAAAAGACATTTTCGTTAACTGAAATAAAAATAAAAACAAGTTTTTTAAAAAACAATAACTAACTGAAACTGTATTTTGTAGTTGCAAAACTAACTAAAACAAACTAAAATTAAAACTTTTTGGTTGATATGAAATCTATTTCATCTATCTGGTTTTATGACTAAATAAACTTATTGGGGCTGAGATGGATCAGACAAAGGAAATAAAGGAAACATTTATTGTGACTTTTTAAAATCTGGCACCCAATAAATACCCCATTACAAAAAACTAAAACTAACACTAAAACTAATAAAAACTAAACTTAAACTAAGCATTTTCGAGAAAATAAAAAATAATTAAGACGAGCAGACACACTCTAAAAACTAATTAAAACTAACTGAATTTAAAAACAAAAAATCACAACAAAATTAAAACCGAAACCAATGAAAAACCCAAAACTATTATATCCTTGTTTCAAAGTTAAACATATTAGTGCTATAAAAAATGGTATTTAACTTTAAAGAGGAGGTATTCATGCTGGTTAAAAGTGACAAAGTTTTAACAGTGAAAGTTACGTGTCATTACAAGGAACTATTGTTAGGCATCATTACTGAAATCAGTGTATTTTTCTACAGATTCTCTTTAACCCTATTGTGGGGAAATATTGCCAAATGAATTGAGTAACCAGTTAGCAACACAGGTGAGTTCCTCTTTCTCTAGAATGAGGGTGTGTGTGTTCTCTAACACTATCCTTACATATACCGAGGACTTTTCTTCCTGCAAGTCAGAACTTCACTTCTCTGACACGTATTGGACCAGTGAGTGATTTCTGCTGTACAGACACACTGTCAGAGCCAGGATGTCTTCCTCCTTTTGCTATGGACTCACTCTGATGTGTTTCAGCATTCTGTTTGCACAAGGTGAGTATTTGACTACGAATTACTTCTCTGAAGAGTTACTCCAATGGTTGGGAGAATCTATTGAATTGTGTCAGACTCTATATTACAGATTTTTCCCCTAAAAAAATAGTAAACCTGAAAAAATATTTTACTCACAAACTTAATGATATTTTGTGTTGTGTGTATTGAAGCGGAACCAGGACCTGGGTCCATCTGCTGTATGAAGGTCTCTCAGCTCCGCATTCGGGAGCCTGTCAACGCCTGCTTTGAACAGAAGGAATATCGTACTCATTGTAATATACATGCATTCCTGTAAGTATGAATGGCAAGCTCTTTTTGACATTAGAGCCTCTCAGACACAACAAAACTTTAATTTGGGTGACCAAAGATCAGGTCTCCCTCCTCCCTTGGCGTCTGTGCCAGCTTACCTGCTGCGCGTACCGGCTGTCAGTTCATGGAGGAAGCGTTTCAGAAGACGTGGAAAGAGGGCCGGTGTCCTCGTCAAACTGAAGATCCTCAGAAGACTCTCATGTTGGACCGATCCTCGCCATCCAGGGAGTCATGTTTCCATGACGACGGACCAAAAAAAGACGCGTGTGATGTCAAATTTACGTGACTCACAATTGTTAAAATGAGTCTCTAAAGTAACGATAAACTTTAACAACAAAGACACAAGTACGCACTTCACAGGTACGCAGTTCATTTGTCGCACTATGGCGCTAACGAAGCTAACCGAACTAACTGGAAAACTGTGCCTGGACCCCAGTACTCGCCGATATGGTATTGGAATCGGAACAACTCTAGATAAAAGGAAAGAAGTATGAGACACAGCTTTGGAGCACCTTACTTAGTTGATTCACAACACTACAACTAAAGGATTCTCACTTTGCGTGTGTATTGCGCTGGATGCCGGTCGGCCATTTAAACCTCAAACTACGGAGTTTGTTTTGGACATCATTTAAGTTTGTCAAACACGAACAAAATTTTTAGAATAACAACATTTCTTACTAGCCCTCGCCCATGGCCTCAGCTACTTCTTCTGGGCGTGAGACCTCGGTCAAAGATGTCGGGTGTTTTACCTTAGGAACAATGCGGCTTGACTGCTCTTTTCTCAGTTGAAAGGCAAGAAGCCGGCTCGCTCGATTTCCCATCTCATAGTATCTTTGGCTTGTGTATCGAAGCGCTCCCTCAGCTTTTCGTGTGAGGAGTTCATCCAAGGAAGTTCTACAGTCTTGTAATTGCTTCAATACATTCTTATCTCTGGTCACTTTATGTTCCTGTCCTAGTTTTTTTATATCGCTTACCAACTGTTTTTCCCTTTCCATTCTCTGTTTGTTTAGTTTGACAGCAATCTCAATACACTTCCCTCTCAGCACCGCCTTCGCCCCATCCCAAAGAGTTGAGGGGGATACCGCTCCATTGTCATTAATTGTGAAGTATTCGTCTATAGTTTGTTTTATTTGTTCTTTTATTTTATTTCAGTTTTACAGGACCATGATCAGATAAAGTACTAGGTTCAATAACACACTGTCTAACTTTATGCAGGCTCTGCTTTGAAATGCAAATCAGATCAATTCTAGAATATGAGTATGTATCTACCCTCTTTATCCTTTACTTCTCTCTGAAATACAAAACTAATGGACTGACTAATCAAAATTGCCACTCCTCTCTTTCTGCTATTGGAACAAAAAGCATAGAATATCTGTGCGACCAAGTCTCTTCTCAATTTCATGTGTTCTACATCATTTAAGTGAGTTTCCTGAAACAACCCTATTGAGCAATTATCTTCTTTCTTTTTATAGGATTAATTATTCCTTTCATATTATAACTGACAACCCCTAAATCAGACATAAATTGGCATTCCTTGTTATCATTTTACTTTCCCCAGATTCACCTTTGCATAAAGTAATTGACCTTACCACAATATTTACAAAAATCACTCGTGTGTACTTAACCAACATGTCAAGGATACAGGAACACTTAACACACAGAACAGAAAAAATGAAATAACATGTGACCTCCAAAAGTCCAGCTGAGTACAGAAATGTGTCCAGCCCCTGTTGTAATGCAGGCAGAGGGTTGTGACTTTTAATTCCCTCTGGGCAACTTGCACTAAGTGCTGACCACATCACAGACCAAAGAAAAAGACTAAATCCTTGGTGAGGTGTTTCAGCTATAGACAGTGATATACATAACACCTTATTGTCACATTGTCGGTGATAATGTGACTATTTGTCACAATGTAACAGGGCAACTGAAGGGTTTTGCCTACCTCCTGTCCACTAGGGGCAGTGCAGTATTAGTTTTGCTACAATATTAGACAAGAGTTAGTGCCAGCCATTTTGGGGAATGTCTGCTCGGGCATAGGAGCAGCCCAGGCCCCTTTCCAGCTGTTTCCGTGCGCTGGGCCTGAACTTGGTGACAATCTTTGAAAGCGGACCCACACGCCGCTTCCGGGACTTTGCCTGACCTACTCGCCGCTATTCGTTCGCTGGCAGTCATTCCAGTTGCCACATGCGTCCTACGCACCGAGCTCCTTCAGTTGTGCCAGGAACGTGATGAGACATTCCGCGCCTTTACCGCCAGAGTGCGTGGGAAGGCGGAGACATGCGCCTACGTTGCTGTGTGCAGGTGCGGGGAGACTGTGGACTACACCGATCACATCATCTGTGACGTTCTCATAAATGGGATTTATGACCCGGACATACGCCGCAAGGCGCTAGGGACACTTGACGTTCTCAAGATGCCTGTGAACGACGTGATTGCACTCATTGAGAACAAAGAGATGGCACGTAACGCTCTCCCATCACCCACCCTGTCGGCTGTCTCCTCATTCCAGCGCTCGAGGAGGAGCCCGCAGCCGAGCCCACAGCCGAGCCACTCCTCGGCCCCAAGCCCAGCTGACATGGCGAGACAAGCCTCGTGCCTGGGGTTTAGGAGCACCTTTCACGTCTTCGCAGAGGGGTCTCGCGGATGGAATACTAAGCCTCACCAGTTCTGTATCGACTGTTTCAGGACTCGCCGACGCAAGAGGCGGCCACAGCCACCATCTGACGGCCAGCAGGCCGCCATGGAGTCAGAGCCGATCTCCCAGCTTTCGTCCATTCAGTCTGGTGCGCAGCCTGGGCAACACCGTGGGAGGCAACAGTGTGGGAGGCGACACCGCGTGGCAGCGCCATTCAGACTTGAGCACCACACATTCTTCGCTAGGCTCTCGGCGGCCTCCAGCGGCGGTGGAATGACGTCCTGCCGCTCCATGGTGTATGTGAGCAGTTTGGTTCGGGCCATGTACCTCTCCTATGAGTCGCTGCTCAACCTCGGCCTCCTGCCTAGGGACTTCCCATTGGGTGATGTAGCACGATCCAGGGACGAGCACGGTCCCACCGCCCCTTCCTCTCCGGACCTGCCCCTGTCCATCAACGCTATGAGGTCCGCCAACGGCGGCTGCAATGGTCCGAGCGACCCCCATGACGCCGAGTGCTCATGTCCGCAGCATGCAGTCCCTCCATCACGCCCTGCGGCCCTACCGTTCCCCTGCACACCAGACAACAACAGCTGGATGAAGGAGTGGCTGCTCGAGAGATACGCCTCATCCACGTTTAACACTTGCCCTCATCGGGCGCTGCCTTGCATGGAAGGGCCGACTATCGAAATACATGTGGACCCTGCTGCCACAACAAAAGCTTGCCACACCACGGCCGGCATGCCTCTACACTGGCAACAGAGGGTCCACGACGACCTTCTCCGGGACGAGGCCCTTGGTGTCATCGAACGTTTGCCGTATGGTGAACCAGTGATGTGGTGCCACCGTATGGTGGTCACCCGGAAGCAGGGTGCCCCCGCAGGACCGTGGACCTTTCCCCCCTCAATAAGTTCTGCCAGCGTGAGACTTTCGCCACTGAGTCCCCCTTCCATCTTGCACATCGTATCCCGAAGGACACCTGGAAGACGGTCACGGATGCTTGGAATGGCTATCACAGTGTGCCTCTGCGTGACTCTGATCGTCATCTGACTACCTTTATCACGCCCTTTGGCCGCTGGAGTTACACCAGGGCCCCACAGGGTTTTCTGTCGTCGGGTGATGGCTACAACCACCGTTTTGATGCTGTCCTCTCAGACTTTGAGTGAAAAGAATGTTGTGTGGACGACACCATCCACTACGATACCGGCCTGGAGCAGCACTGGTGGAGGACCGTCGACTTCCTGACGCGTGTTGGTCGATTGGGCGTCGTGTTGAACCCGGACAAGTTCCAGTGAACAGAGAGGAGCGTCGATTTCGCTGGCTTCAGGGTGTCGGACACTACCATAGAGCCACTCCCTAAGTACTTGGACGCTATCCAAGACTTCCCTAGCCCGGTCTCCACGACCTACATCAGGAGCTGGTTTGGCCTTGTCAATCAGGTGACTAACTATGCCCAGTTGCGGGACACTATGGCCCCGTTCAAGCCGTTATTAGTCCATGCTGCAAGTTCTCGTGGTCACCCGAACTGGAGGAGGCCTTCCAGGCGTCTAAACGTGCCATTATTGAGTGCCATAAGTGGATAAGACTATTACCTAAAATGCATTCCAATTAATTTTTCTGTGTATTAAGCAAGACAAATGTCACTTGATTTGTCTGTAGCATGCTAACATTAAACATGTTAAATTTGAGACACCAAACAAGACCTTAAAGCACAACTTGGCTGACTAACCAGGAGGACCAACAATGTAGATCTTTTGTTCTCTGTTGTCCTGCTGTAGTTTTTATTATTATTATTCTTCATCTTGTAATTTTTGTCTTGAATTCTAGTGTGTGAATCTGACATATTCAACATGACCAGCTTCATATTTTGACAGGTAGGTTTTTTTTTCAATATTGGATTTTTCTGTCAGATAGTATTATCCTTTATTAATAATAAATAAAATTACAATTCAGTTTTTGAGAGCCTTTTCAAACAGGAATTCAAACCACATAAATCCGGACAGATGGGTTCAAAGCAAGGTTATTATAGTTAACGAAAACAAGAATTGAAAAAACATTTTCATTAACTGAAATAAAAATAAAAACGAGTTTTTAAAAAACAATAACTAACTGAAACTGTATTTTGTGGTTACAAAACTAAATAAAACAAACTGAAATCATAGTGAAAATGTCCTTAGTTTTCGTCTTTGTCAACTATTTTCATACGTAAACCTTTTTGGTTGATATGAAATCTATTTTATCAATCTGGTTTTATGACTTAATAAACTTATTGGGGCTGAGATGGATCAGACAAAGGAAATAAAGGAAACATTTATTGTGACTTTTTTAAATCTGGCACCCAATAAATACCCCATTACAAAAAAAACAAAAAAAACTAACACTAAAACTAATAAAAAAAACTAAACTTAAACTAAGCATTTTCCAGAAAATAAAAAATAATTAAAACTAGCAGACCCACTCAGACAGCGAATTAAAACGAACTGAAAAATTCAAACTAAAACTAATTAAAAACCCAAAACTATTATAACCTTGGTTCAAAGTGAAACATAAATGGTAGTAAATTACATTACTGTGGTAAATGACATTACTGTAGCACTTGACAAAAAACTACAATGTGCATCTTTTTTTATTGATTTGTCAAAAGCGTTTGACACCGTCGATCATGATATTTTAAAACTTAGACTGCGTCACTCAGGATTTTCAGAGCACACAGTTGCTTGGTTCTCAAATTAACTCAGTAATAGGTCCCAATGCATTAAATATGATGGTCTGTGTTCTGAATTTGTTACTGTCCACAAGGGGGTGCCACAGGGTTATGTTTTTGGGCCCCTTTTATTTATCATTTATATCAATGACTTGGGTCTAAATGTGTCCGATGCAAATGTGCATTTCTATGCTGACGACACAGTTATTTACTGCTATGGATCAACTCTTGTTCAGGCTATTGAATCTTTGCAGAAAGCTTTTGTAGCTGTACAAAACTCATTAATTCACTTGAAACTGGTTCTCAATGCCGATAAAACAAAGCTTATGTTATTTTCTAACAGTAAAAAATTGCCTCAAATGGTTCCCCCAGTGTCCACTCTTGAGGGCAGCGAAATAGAGTTGGTTCATATGTATAAATACTTAGGAGTCTTAATTGATGATTCACTCAGCTTCAAGCCACACATAGAAAATCTTGTGAAGAAGCTGAGGTTAAAATTGGGTTTTTATTGTCGAAATAAGTTGTGTTTTTCTTTTAATGTAAAAAAACGTCTTGTCACTGCAAAATTTTTATCTGTGTTGGATTACGGAGATCTTTTGTACATGAATGCTGCTGCTAAATGTCTTAGTAATGAACCTCAAAGAAGCATGATAAACAGTATCAATCATTCTAACTGTAAGATGTCCACTCACCATTGTGAATTATACTCTCGGGTAGGATGGCCTGCTCTGGCCACTCGAAGGGCTAGTCATTGGTACACTTTCATTTATAAGGCAATATTGGGACTGCTGCCTTCATACATTTGCAGCTTAATTACTGTGAGAAATGCAGGATCTTATTCTCTTCGTTCACAAGATCAATTGTTGCTTTCTGTCCCTTCTGCTCGTACGGAGTTGGGTAAAAGGGCATTTGTTTACTCTGCACCTTATGCTGGAATATGCGCCAGAAAGAATGGAAATTAACTGAATTTGTTTCTTTGAGCACTTTTAAATCCAAACTAAGAGTTATTGAGGCCAATTCCATAACATGCACTTGTTTCTCATGACTTGTTTAAGGTCTGTATGTTATGTAAATATGTAACTGTATTCTGTGTTTGCTGCCTCTTGGCCAGGGCTCCCTTGAAAAAGAGGTTCTTAATCTCAATGGGATATTCCCTGGTTAAATAAAGGTTAAATAAAATTAAAAAAAATATCAGTGCTATAAATAGTTGTATTTCACTTTAAAGAGGAGGTATTCATGCTGGTTAAAAGTGACAAAGTTTTTACAGTAAAACTTAGGTGTCATTACAAGGAACTATTGTTAGGCATTATTACTGAAATGAGTGTACTTTTCTACAAATTCTCTTTAACCCTATTGTGGGGAAATATTGCCAAATTAATTGAGTAGACAGTCAGCAACACAGGTGGGTTCCTCTTTCTCTAGAATGAGGGTGTGTGTGTTCTCTAACACTATCCTTACATATACCGAGGACTTTTCTTCCTGCAACTCAGAACTTCACTTCTCTGACACTCTCTCTAGGGTCAGAGCTTTAGGGGTGCTGAGCCCCATTGAGCCCCACTGCCACCACCAACCCTCAATCAACAGTTATTAGATTCGATTAGATTGAACTTTATTGTCACTGAACAAAGTAACAGCTACTTGGACAAAAAAATGCAAAATACAGGCCACATACTGCAACGCCAATAAATTAGTATAGACGTATGAGTTGTTACTGTTTTGCTCGCCACTATTCACTATATATCAATTTATTGTTGTTATTTTCTCACCTGGTTCTTCCTGCATGCTCTCCCTTTCCCTTTCTCCTTCTCCATCTTTCTCTCTTTCCCTTGGCACTGACAATCATACACAAATATATTGTAGCAGACCATTTCCTACATAAGTAATTTGAATTGAGAGAGAGACGCTAGGAGTTATCTTTCACACATCTCATACCATACCCATCTCATATCTGTGTGTTATAAATAGCCTATATGTGACGCGCTCCATCGAAATGAGTCGGAAGTCGCAACCGCCCGTTCTTGTAAAAACACGTTTAAACATGAAAAAAGTGATTTTGGGCTGTTTTGGGGTTTTATGCGTTTCTGAATAAATAAAGTCTCAGCTTTAAGACAATGTTAACATTAATATGAAATTCAAATGATAAGTATAGTTTTTAAGCTCTTAAACGTAACGTTGTCAGAAAGTTTTTCGTGGCACACAGACGGGCTGGATGACGTGGTTCAGATAGTGGTGAAGATCGCTGTCTTAACTAGATGGATTAATGTGAGGATAACATTGCAAAACTTTTCAATTTAATCAGAGCTAGAGGTGCTACATGTGTTGATAGCTGGACAGAGTTAATTATGGACTATTTCACCGCACCGGTAGGTGAGGAGACGAGAGGAGAGAGAGACAGCGGGACCTCCGACTAGGACGCGGATGGTGCGGCTAACGTTAGCGTTTTCATAATGAAGCACTCCTAGTTACATATCCTCCTGCCAGTGGCCAAAGTGTGTGTGTGTGTGTGTGTGTGTGGCACCAGTTTATTACATACTTTTATGCTCTCTTTTTTTTCTTTCTTTAACCCTGTTGTAGGGAAATATTGCCAAATTAATTGAGTAACCAGTTAGCAACACAGGTGGGTTCCTCTTTCTCTAGAATGAGGGTGTATGTGTTCTCTAACACTATCCTTACATATACCGAGGACTTTTCTTCCTGCAAGTCAGAACTTCACTCCTCTGACACGTATTGCTCAGTGAGCAGGTGCGATTCTAGGGTCAGAGCTTTAGGGGTGCTGAGCACCCATTGAGCCCCACTGGCACCACCAACCCTCAATCAACAGTCATTAGATTCAATTAGATTGAACTTTATTGTCACTGAACAAAGTAACAGCTACTTGGACAACAAAATGCTAAATATAGGCCATCTACAGCAACGCCAATGAATTAGTATAGGCGTATGAGTTGTTACTGTTTTGCTCGCCACTATTCACTATAGCTGTATCCCAATGTCAAGGATCCTTCCTTGGTAGGATCCTTCCTTCGGAGTCGGGTCCTCCGGAGGTGAGTCAAGAGTCCTTCCTTTCACTGGTGTAACGCACAAATGGGACAGTCTTCAGAGTGTGAAGCTGTGCGTCATCGCGTAATTGGACGTCCTGCTTAAATTCAGTGCTGCTCTCGGCCTTTTGGCTAAGATCAAGTGTAGTATCTGTTCTTATCAGTTTAATAAAAATAAATAAATAAATTCAGCGCCGCAATTTCAAAATCAGTTTACGACATGGATGTGTCTTTGGCATCAGCACTCTGACACATATTTGTGAAAATGGAAGATGATGCTTTAAGGTTGAATCTCCACGATTTAGTAAGTAAAAGCCACAAAGTGGATTAAACCTGAATTTTTCGCTGATCCTGGCTGAATTTGGCCGCAGCAGAGCATAATTCATCATGGAAATATGTTCTGTGATTTTTTATTTTTTATTTTACAGTACAGTACAATAACAGTTATAACAATAACTGAAGTCTTTACTGTTCTATAAAGTCATAAAGAGCATTTTGAAAAATGTTGGTGCCGTATTTACAGCATACATTAATAGAGTACACACAGTGTGAAACTGAAGAAAAATCATATGGAACTTTGAAGGAATAATTTGACACTTCGAGAAATATATTAATCACTTTGTTGCCAAGAGTTACTGTCATGTTTGAAGGATAAATATGAAGCTACAAAGCCATGAGCAGTTAGCTTAGCTTGGCATAACACAGTGGGAAACAGCTAGCCTTGTTCTCTCCCTATGAAGATGGGAAGAAATAATAATCATTCACCTCTAAAATGAAAAGCTAAGCATGAGGGAAGTTAGTTGAGGTTTTATGTAGAGTTGGACAAAGCCAGGCTAATCTTAATGCTAGGCTAAGCTAACCAGCTGCTGGCTGGAGCATTATATTTATCCTACAGATGCACGTTAAAGAAGAAAGCAGAATGTAATCTCTGTGTGTGAGTAATAATGTTTGTCAGCTCCAACAGAAGCTGAAGGACCAGGGGCTGAATGACGACGTCACACTGAGCTGGAGGAAGCAGCAGATGGAAAAGTCTTCCACAAGGAGAAGAAGAAGACCAGCTTTCATTGAGATTTGCTGTTAATCAGAGAAAAGTGTGTTTCTTTCCTCAGAGTCCTCGTGTGATGTGTGAGAATAGAGCTGTAACAATTAGCAGATTTATGTGTGTGTGTGTGTGTGTGTGTGTCTTTGTGTTTTAAAAGCAGTATGGGTATGGGGGTTGTCTGTGGATCACAAACCAGTGAGTGTGTGTGTGTGTGTGTGTGTGTGTGTGTGTGTGTGGCACCAGTTTATGACATACTTTTACGCTCTTTAACTTTTTCTTTCTAAAAAAACATACCAACCTTGGGATGGTATGCAAGTTTTGGTGAACTTATTAGTCTGTGTTGAAGAGGGCCTGGTGTTGTACATCTTAAGGGCTTAGTCTAAACACCATGAAAGACATTTTAACAGTAAAACTTAAGTGTCATTACAAGGAACTATTGTTGGGCATTATTACTGAAATGAGTGTACTTTTCTACAGATTCTCTTTAACCCTATTGTGGGGAAATATTGCCAAATTAATTGAGTAGACAGTTAGCAACACAGGTGGGTTCCTCTTTCTCTAGAATGAGGGTGTGTGTGTTCTCTAACACTATCCTTACATATACCGAGGACTTTTCTTCCTGCAACTCAGAACTTCACTTCTGTGACACGTATTGCTCAGTGAGCAGGTGCGATTCTAGGGTCAGAGCTTTAGGGGTGCTGAGCACCCATTGAGCCCCACTGCCACCACCAACCCTCAATCAACAGTCATTAGATTCAATTAGATTGAACTTTATTGTCACTGAACAAAGTAACAGCTACTTGGACAACAAAATGCAAAATACAGGCCACATACTGCAACGCCAATAAATTAGTATAGACGTATGAGTTGTTACTGTTTTGCTCGCCACTATTCACTATATATCAATTTATTGTAGTTATTTTCTCACCTGGTTCTTCCTGCATGCTCTCCCTTTCCCTTTCTCCTTCTCCATCTTTCTCTCTTTCCCTTGGCACTGACAATCATACACAAATATATTGTAGCAGACCATTTCCTACATAAGTAATTTGAATTGAGAGAGAGACGCTAGGAGTTATCTTTCACACATCTCATACCATACCCATCTCATATCTGTGTGTTATAAATAGCCTATATGTGACGCGCTCCATCGAAATGAGTCGGAAGTCGCAACCGCCTGTTCTTGTAAAAACACGTTTAAACATGAAAAAAGTGATTTTGGGCTGTTTTGGGGTTTTATGTGTTTCTGAATAAATAAAGTCTCAGCTTTAAGACAATGTTAACATTAATATGAAATTCAAATGATAAGTATAGTTTTTAAGCTCTTAAACGTAACGTTGTCAGAAAGTTTTTCGTGGCACACAGACAGGCTGGATGATGTGGTTCAGATAGTGGTGAAGATCGCTGTCTTAACTAGATGGATTAATGTGAGGAGAACATTGCAAAACTTTTCAATTTAATCATAGCTAGAGGTGCTACATGTGTTGATAGCTGGACAGAGTTAATTATGGACTATTTCACCGCACCGGTAGGTGAGGAGACGAGAGGAGAGAGAGACAGCGGGACCTCCGACTAGGACGTGGACGGTGCGGCTAACGTTAGCGTTTTCATAATGAAGCACTCCTAGTTACATATCCTCCTGCCAGTGGCCAAAGTGTGTGTGTGTGTGTGTGTGTGTGTGTGTGTGTGTGTGTGTGGCACCAGTTTATTACATACTTTTACGCTCTCTTTTTTTTCTTTCTGTATTGTAGGGAAATATTGCCAAATTAATTGAGTAACCAGTTAGCAACACAGGTGAGTTCCTCTTTCTCTAGAATGAGGGTGTATGTGTTCTCTAACACTATCCTTACATATACCGAGGACTTTCCTTCCTGCAACTCAGAACTTCACTTCTGTGACACGTATTGCTCAGTGAGCAGGTGCGATTTTAGGGTCAGAGCTTAATGGGTGCTGAGCACCCATTGAGCCCCACTGCCACCACCAACCCTCAATCAACAGTCATTAGATTCAATTAGATTGAACTTTATTGTCACTGAACAAAGTAACAGCTACTTGGACAACAAAATGCTAAATATAGGCCATCTACAGCAACGCCAATGAATTAGTATAGGCGTATGAGTTGTTACTGTTTTGCTCGCCACTATTCACTATAGCTGTATCCCAATGTCAAGGATCCTTCCTTGGTAGGATCCTTCCTTCGGAGTCGGGTCCTCCGGAGGCGAGGCAAGAGTCCTTCCTTTCAATGGTGTAACGCACAAATGGGACAGTCTTCGGAGTGTGCAGCTGTGCGTCATCGCGTAATTGGACGTCCTGCTTAAATTCAGTGCTGCTCTCGGCCTTTTGGCTAAGATCAAGTGTAGTATCTGTTCGTATCAGTTTAATAAAAATAAATAAATAAATTCAGCGCCGCAATTTCAAAATCAGTTTACGACATGGATGTGTCTTTGGCATCAGCACTCTGACACATATTTGTGAAAATGGAAGATGATGCTTTAAGGTTGAATCTCCACGATTTAGTAAGTAAAAGCCACAAAGTGGATTAAACCTGAATTTTTCGCTGATCCTGGCTGAATTTGGCCGCAGCAGAGCATAATTCATCATGGAAATATGTTCTGTGATCTTTTATTGTTTATTTTACAGTACACTACAATAACAGTTATTTATAAATAACAATAACTGAAGTCTTTACTGTTCTATAAAGTCATAAAGAGCATTTTGAAAAATGTTGGTGCCGTATTTACAGCATACATTAATAGAGAATTCTAGATTAATAGAGATTCAAAAGACCTCTATGAAGCGGAGCCATGACAATCAGCGCACCTCGCCCGGCACGGGTAAACCGGGGCCCCCTCCTGGAGCCAGACCCGGGAGGGGAGCACGCAGGTGAGCGTCTGGTGGCCGGGTTTTTGTCCATGGGGCCCGGCCGGGCTCAGCCCGAAGAAGCTATATGGATCCGCCGACCTGTGGGCCCACCCCCCGCAGAGTAGGGCATAGGGGTCGGGTGCAGTGTGAGTCGGGCGGCAGGCGAAGGCGATACCTGGGCGTGCTGACCCCCGGCTCCAGCGGCTAGCTCTGGGGACGTGGAACGTCACCTCGCTGGCGGGGAATGAGCCCGAGCTTGTGCGGGAGGTGGATCGTTACCAATTAGAAATAGTTGGGCTCACCTCGACACATAGCGTGGGCTCTGGAACCAAACTCCTGGAGAGAGGCTGGACTCTCTCCTTTTCCGGAGTTGCCCAGGGTGAGAGGCGCCGGGCGGGTGTGGGGATACTCACAAGCCCCCGGCTGAGCGCCGCTTTGTTGGAGTTCTCCCCGAGGAATGAGAGGGTCGCCTCCTTGCGGCTGCAAGTCGCGAGGAGAAGGTCTCTGACTGTTGTCTGTGCATATGCACTGAACAGCAGTTCGGAGTACCCGGCCTTCTTGGAGTCTCTGGGTGGTGTCCTGGAAGGGGTACTGCCTGGAGACTCTATAGTTCTTCTGGGAGACTTCAACGCTCACGTGGGCAACGATGATGGTACGTGGAGGGGGGTGATTGGGAGGAACGGCCTGCCCGATCTGAACCCGAGTGGTGTTTTGTTATTGGACTTCTGTGCTAGTCACGGATTGTCCATAACGAACACCATGTTCGAACATAGAGTGGCTCATAAGTGTACCTGGTACCAGAGCACTCTAGGCCAAAGATCGATGACCGATTTCATTATCGTGTCATCAGATCTGCGGCCGCATGTTCTGGACACTCGGGTGAAGAGAGGAGCAGAGCTGTCAACTGATCACCACCTGGTGGTGAGTTGGATCAGGTGGCGGGGGAGGATGCTGGACAGACCTGGCAAACCCAAACGGGTAGTGCGGGTGTGCTGGGAATGTCTAGCGGAGGCCCCTGTCTGCAGGGTCACTCACACCTCCAGAAGAATTTCTCCAACATCCCGGGTGAGGTTGGGGACATGGAGTCCGAATGGGCCATGTTCAAAGCCTCAATTGTTGTTGCGGCTGGTAGGAGCTGTGGCCTGAAGGCCGTCGGTGCTTGTCGTGGCGGCAACCCAAGAACCCGCTGGTGGACACCAGCGGTGAGGGAGGCCGTCAAGCTGAAGAAGGAGGCCTTTCGGTCTTGGCTGGCCGAAGGCTCTCTGGAATCAGCAGACAGGTACCGTTCGGCCAGAAGGGCTGCAGCTGCGGCAGTCGCTGAAGCAAAAAGAGGAATTCGGGGAGGCCGTGGAGGAGGACTTTCGGTTGGCCTCAAAGAGGTTCTGGAAAACCGTCGGGCGTCTCAGGAAGGGAAAGCAGGGCTTGGCCCAAGCTGTGCTCAGCGGGGGCGGAGACCTGCTGACCCGACCTGTGGATGTCGTCAGACGGTGGAAAGAACACTTTGAGGACCTCCTCAATCCAGCCAACACGTCCTCTGTAGAGGAGGCAGAGTCTGAAGACTCAGGGGAAGACTCACCAGTTGGATGAGATTCGCCCTGAGATGCTGAAGGCTCTGGACACTGTTGGGCTGTCATGGTTGACACGCCTCTTCAGTGTCGTGTGGAGGTCTGGGACAGTGACAGTGGAGTGGCAGACCGGGGTGGTGGTTCCCATTTTTAAAAAGGGGGACCGGAGGGTGTGTTCCAATTACCGTGGAATCACACTTCTCAGCCTCCCCGGGAAAGTCTACTCCAGGGTGCTGGAAAGGAGGCTCCGGCCAATTGTCGAACCTCAGATTCAGGAGGAACAATGCGGCTTCTGTCCTGGCCGTGGAACAACGGACCAGCTCTTTACCCTTGCGAGACTTCTGGAGGGGTCATGGGAGTTTGCCCATCCAGTCTACATGTGTTTTGTGGACTTGGAGAAGGCCTACGACCGTGTCCCTCGGGGAGTCTTGTGGGGGGTACTGCGGGAATATGGGGTACCGGGCTCGTTGCTACGAGCTATCCGGTTCCTATATAACCAAAGTGAGAGCTGTGTCCGCATACTCGGCACAACGTCAAACACGTTCCCAGTGGGTGTTGGCCTCCGCCAGGGTTGCCCCTTGTCTCCGATTCTGTTTGTGGTTTTCATGGACAGGATCTCAAGGCGCAGCCGGGGGGAGGAAGGGATTCGGTTTGGTGACCTAAGAATTGCATCTCTGCTTTTTGCAGATGATGTGGTTCTTTTGGCTTCATCAAGCCGGGACCTACAGCACTCGTTGGGGCGGTTTGCAGCCGAGTACGAAGTGGTTGCGATGAGAGTTAGCACCTCCAAGTCTGAGGCCATGGTTCTCTGCCGGAAAACGGTGGACTGTCCCCTCTGGGTGGGGAGAGAGATACTGCCTCAAGCGAAGGAGTTCAAGTATCTCGGGGTCTTGTTCACGAGTGAGGGTAGAACGGAGCGTGAGATGGACAGGTGGTTGGGTACGGCGTCAGCAGTGATGCGGACGTTGTACCGGACCATCGTGGTGAAGAAGGAGCTGAGCCGGAAGGCAAAGCTCTCGATTTACCGGTCCATCTACGTTCCAACCCTCACCTATGGTCATGAGCTTTGGGTAGTGACCGAAAGAGCAAGATCGCGGATACAAGCGGCTGAAATGAGCTTCCTCCGTAGGGTGGCTGGGCTCAGCCTTAGAGATAGGGTGAGGAGCTCAGACATCCGGAGGGAGCTCGGAGTACAGCCGCTGCTCCTTCGCATTGAAAGGAGTCAGCTGAGGTGGTTTGGGCATCTGGTAAGGATGCCTCCCGGGCGCCTCCCGTTAGAGGTGTTCCGGGCACGTCCAACTGGTAGGAGGCCCCGGGGAAGACCTAGAACACGGTGGAGGGATTATATCTCTCTCCTGGCCTGGGAACGCCTCGGGGTCCCCCAGGAGGAGCTGGACGTTGTGGCTGGGGAGAGGGACGTCTGGAATGCCCTGCTTAGCCTGCTGCCCCCGCGACCCGGCTCCGGATAAGCGGAAGAAAATGGATGGATGGATGGATTAATAGAGTACACACAGTCTGAAACTGAAGAAAAATCATATGGAACTTTGAAGGAATAATTTGACACTTTGAGAAATATATTAATCACTTTGTTGCCAAGAGTTACTGTCATGTTTGAAGGATAAATATGAAGCTACAAAGCCAATGAGCAGTTAGCTTAGCTTGGCATAACACAGTGGGAAACAGCTAGCCTTGTTCTCTCCCTATGAAGATAGGAAAAAATAATAATCATTCACCTCTAAAATGAAAAACTAAGCACAAGGGAAGTTAGTTGAGGTTTTATGTAGAGTTGGACAAAGCCAGGCTAATCTTAATGCTAGGCTAAGCTAACCAGCTGCTGGCTGGAGCATTATATTTATCCTACAGATGCAAGTTAAAGAAGAAAGCAGAATGTAATCTCTGTGTGTGAGTAATAATGTTTGTCAGCTCCAACAGAAGCTGAAGGACCAGGGGCTGAATGACGACGTCACACTGAGCTGGAGGAAGCAGCAGATGGAAAAGTCTTCCACAAGGAGAAGAAGAAGACCAGCCTTCATTGAGATTTGCTGTAAATCAGAGAAAAGTGTGTTTCTCTCCTCAGAGTCCTCGTGTGATGAGTGAGAATAGAGCTGCAACAATTAGCAGATTTATGTGTGTGTGTGTGTGTGTGTGTGTGTGTGTGTGTGTGTGTGTCTTTGTGTTTTAAAAGCAGTATGGGTATGGGGGTTGTCTGTGGATCACAAACCAGTGAGTGAGTGTGTGTGTGTGTGTGTGTGTGTGTGTGTGTGGCACCAGTTTATGACATATTTTTACGCTCTTTAACTTTTCCTTCTAAAAAAACATACCAACCTTGGGATGGTATGCAAGTTTTGGTGACCTTATTAGTCTGTGTTGAAGAGGGCCTGGTGTTGTAAATCTTAAGGGCTTAGTCTAAGCACCATGAAAGACATTTTAACAGTAAAACATACGTGTCATTACAAGGAACTATTGTTAGGCATCATTAGTGGAATGAGTGTACTTTTCTACAGACTCTCTTTAATCCTATTGTGAGGAAATATTGCCAAATTAATTGAGTAACCAGTCAGCAACACAGGTGAGTTCCTCTTTCTCTAGAATGAGGGTGTGTGTGTTCTCTAACACTATCCTTACATATACCGAGGACTTTTCTTCCTGCAAGTCAGAACTTCACTTCTCTGACACGTACTGGACCAGTGAGTGATTTCTGCTGTACAGACACACTGTCAGAGCCAGGATGTCTTCCTCCTTTTGCTATGGACTCACTCTGATGTGTTTCAGCATTCTGTTTGCACAAGGTGAGTATTTGACTACGAATTACTTCTCTGAAGAGTTACTCGAATGGTTGGGAGAATCTATTGAACTGTGTCAGACTCTATATTACAGATTTCTGCCTTTAAAAAATAGTAAACCTGAAAAAAATATTTTACTCACAGACTTAATTATATTTTGTGTTGTGTATATTGAAGCGAAAACTCCAGGACCTCCAATCAACTGCTGTACGAAGGTCTCTAAGAACCGCATTCCGGAGCCTGTCAATGCCTGCTTTGAACAGAAGGAATATCGTTCTCATTGTAGTATACATGCATACCTGTAAGTAACATTATTTAATCAAAAAATAAATTGATTTTCAGTCTATGTTTGCGTTGTGGTTTGTCAGACGGTGTCCCTTGCAGTCCTGAGCAGAAATACTGTGAAGGAAAAAGCGGCCAGTCTGGCACAACAGCTGTTTTATCCATTAACCTATGACTTAATTTTGGAACAAACAATCGCACCGAGCACTGGTCCCATACAGCAATAGCTGTAGGGACCAGTGCTCGGGGCTTTGCTGTGGATTTCTTCTTATTCCTCTTGCGGACGCAATTTCGTCCCGCTACTAGTCCTACAACTTAAAGACTTGCAGGACAAATTATATATCAAAACGTGCGGATTGATCGGGATCGGTGTGCTATTACTTTTCTCTACGGAATATTAACTGCCCAAAATTTTGCATTGAAATGAATGGGACGGCCGACAAATAATGAGCGAAAAAGAAAAATAATTGGAGCTTTTTAAACGTCTACTTCTCCGGCATAATTTCACCTAGAGACTCCATTTAAACTTTAAACAGTAGACACAAGTCTTGTGTATCGGTGTATTAATCCACATTTCGATAGGTCATATAGTTTTTTATCAATCCCTGTTCAATGACCATGATCATTTTTGGAGAAATTCTGAGATTATAATGGGTGTGTATTGCACGGAATGTTCGTGTCAGAGTGTGTGATGTCATCGCTCAGAGTGTAGAGGGAGAGGTAAAACTGTCAAAAAATAAATTTTAAAACTGCGCTCCAGGCCGCAAATTCCACTGTACAGAAATAATTTATACATAGAAACATAGGAAAATTTGTCTTCTCACTCACAATCCTCTGGTAAAGCTGTCAGAGTTATAGTTTGGGCGTAAAACGCAGAGATGATCCACCAACACCACCAACAGCCTCATTGGCTCCCATATTAAAAACGCAGGAAGATTTCGGAAAAAGTGAGATTTTAAAGTTTTTTTAGATCGCTCTAACAAAGCTATTTTTTCATTTTTCTTAAAAAAAAACATATGTAGATGTTCAGGAAGAACTCAGGACGCTCAAAGTGAAGTCGGATCAATGATAGGTATTATGGTTTTGCCAAAAATGCTTTCTGTTCGAGGCCAGAAATTTCACTCTGCCCACCTCTGGCTGCTTTCACTCTGCCAGAAGATTCCACAGCTGTTAATTCCGTTGATTGCTCTGCTCTGATTGGTCGACCCCAACGCTTTGATGTTTTGATGTGATTACAGTTACAGATACACGCACGCACACACACACACACGCACGCACACACACACTGGTCATTTAATGTAATATCAGTTAAACATATAGCACGCACACACACACTGGTCATTTAATGTAATAACAGTTAAAGATACACGCACGCACGCACACACACACACACACACACACACACACATATGTGCGCGTAAGCGCGCACACTCCTCCAGATACAAATGTTTCACACACACACACATTTTGAGGTTAAAGGGCATAGGTTGCTGTATAAATAAGTACTTGAAGAGGAATGTTTGTTGAGCTCCTTGTATATTATATAGTATCATAACATTACTAGTATTAATTGTTTGAAATCTCTGAAGAATCTCATCATAGTGTACACACACCGGCAGTAGCCCCCGTGGCCCTTTCAGAATTTCCCCCAGAGGAAATTTTCTAGTTTATAATGTCGTGTAAATACATATATTCATTTAATGCTGTGTTATGGTCCTATGGTACATTGTGAATAAAACCAGCTTTTGATTTCTTATCTCTTCTTTCAACTCTAGCCTTGTTGGTAGCAGCAGCAGAACATATTGTGTGGACCCAAATGCCCGCTGGCTCCCAGAAAGACTCAGCCACTTGAACACAGTAAGTTTGGACAACATTCAACTTATGCTGAATGTTACAGCTGAAAGAAATGCATCAAGGAAATCTTGTCCATGTCTCTGTTGTATGTAGTGTTGTTGTAGTGTTTGAAAAATCAAATGCAAAATGCTGAAATTGACTGTTTCTCTTCACAGAGAGGAATAACCTGCAAAGACCTTCAGTAACCAAATGAAGCACAATGACTTCCAGTAATAGCTTTTTCAGGCTTCTGATTGGCCAGCATCATCATTTTTTTCTTTATTGCTTAATTTGCTGTGGTATATTTTCTCTTACTTATAATCATAAAGTTCTCTGCTTTATTAAAAGGCCTCAGCTTGACCTCGTGATCATGTAACAGCCAGCTTAAACCAGAAATAACGTGCTGTAGGATCTGGGATTTGTCAGACAATAGAGGCATTTGAGTTCAGAATATAAACAGTATTAGTTGTATCCTTTTAAGGTTAAAAGTAGACCTAGCAGCGTGCACGTTCACAGAAAACCTGCCCCATACGTTGGGTGTGGGATGCTACAATTGAATTGTTTAAATTATCTGATACAGACAGAAAAAGCAGAGAGAACTCAGGGTTTTTATTGGAGAAGGACACCTTTTTTCCAGCAGCCTTTGAGATTGGACAAAGTTCTCCTCCGCTGTACCTAGGCAGTGTATTCTGATGTCTGATAATAAAGGAAACTAAAAGGAACTTTGACTTGATCTTTGATTCATCTTCTCACTCAAGAGCGGTAGTAATTTCCACTACATTGCCAATATTACTTTAGAGTTAGGGTTTTATTCCCAGATGTTGGTTTGGCATTGCATTTTCATGTAGACTAGAGATTTTTTTTAAACAAAGGTTGGAAAAATCCTGTTTTCAAACTAAAGTAATAAAATATAATTTTGAAAAATGTTGGTGCCATCTGTCTATTTACTGCATACATTAACCCATTGAAGCCTGGAAAGCGGATACGTCGTTTTGTAGTATTTGTATAAGCTCTCAAATATTTTTTGAATTTCATTTCTATCTGCTACAGAGGCTGAAAAATCTATTATTTAGTAGAAGAATTGACACTTTTTTTTCCAGAATTTCCAGAAAATTTGAGGCTTATTTTAAAATCACCCAGCGGTTTTTCAGGCCTCAATGGGTTAATAGAGTTTTTTTGTTTGTTTTTTTTAAAGATTTTTAAGATTTTAGACTTTGTAAGGTGACCTTGGGTGACATGAAAGGCGCCTATAAATTAAATGTATTATTATTATTATTATTATTATTAGTACGCACAGTCCTAAAGGTAGGGGAAAAATAACAAAACATTATACACAGCAAAAAGAGATGTTTCACAAAACAACACACACGGCTGTGTTGATATCATTTTGACACGTGTAGATTTTAGCACACAATGTGTTATTTTTATTTTTATTTTTTTCCCACGCCTCTGGATAGATTGACACAATACATGCGTCATCTGACGGGGGGAGAATAGTTTGTGTTTAATAAAAAAAACTTGATAAAAGTGTATATGATAGTACATGAAATAGCCTTAAAAAGAATAAAAAAGAATATTAATATATATTAAATGAATATATATGCCTGTGAATATATCAAGTTTAAAAGTTTAACGGCTGTTTTTTTTTGTCAACCAATGGATTCGGACGTGGTTAACACATTAAGTAGTTTTTGGTAATTTTCAGTTACACATTATCAACATGTAATGTGTTAAAATGACACAATTTGTGTGTTAAAATGGCTCACACATTTATTGTGTTAAAATTCTGCACATGTGTTATTTTTAACACATCTCTTTTTGCAGTGTAGGAGTAATTTGACACTTTGAGAAATATGTTTAATCACTTTGTTGCCAAGAATTACTCATGTCTGTAGGATAAATATGAAGCTACAAAGCCAATGAGCAGTTAGCTTAGCTTGGCATAAAATAGTGGGAAACAGCTAGCCTTGTTCGCTCCCTCTTTCTCATATTTATCAATATTATCAGTGAACTATAAAGACTTTTGTAAAGAAATAAGAACATTTATATTATGATAATTTAAATAAATGAAAACTTTTTCCCTGGCAGGGCACCACAAGACCCCATTATCAGAATCACCGCACAAGATAAATAGAATACTACTTCAACTTCAACTTTATTGTCCCTTGAGGAAATTTGTTTGTTTGTTTGTGAAATAGAAGACACAATCACATACACTACTGGTCAAAAGCTTTAGAACACACCAACTTTTCCAGAATTGAATTGAAAATGATGCAGTTTAATGTCTCAGTGTACTCTGAAATGAATGCACATTTGCAACATTTAAAATTCTTATTGAGCATGATAGTGTTTTGAAAATAAAAAAAAGATTCAAAATCACATTTTATGTTGGACTAAAGGACTAAAAAAAGACACAAAATGACAAAAAAAGGACACAAAATGACTTAAAAAAGACACAAAATTACTTACAAAGACATGAAAAGAATTCAAAAATGGACAAAATAGCCCAAGACTCCATAGAGTTAAGTTGTTAACCCATTTCTTGTTCCCTGAAAAAGGCCTACTTGTATAATCCTGAAATGTACATTATTTTTCAGTTTTGGTTAAGCTTACCTTTTTTTATTTACCTCTGGCAGTTCACCACTTACCTTTGTACCCTTTCAAGCTGTTAATTTGACTTGAACTGCTTGAATTTCAATAAAAAACTGGAAAAATTGGGGTGTTCTGAAACTTTTGACCAGTAGTGTATATTCAAAGACAACACCGGAAAGTACACAATAAACCATAAGGCACAACTGAACCACTGGGCTAGTGAAGAAGGCCAGCAGAGACTTTACTTCCTGAGAGTTCTCAGGAGGACAACATCCCTCAAAAGCTGCTGGTGTCATTCTGTCGCTGAGAGTATTTTGACATACTGCCTCTGTGTTTGTTTCACAAGCTGCAGAGTGGCCCAGAGGGAAACGCTCCAGGGGCCATGAAGGCAGCGAAGAAGATCATCAGCTGGCCTCTTCCCTCTCTGGATGAACTGCAGCGTTCCTGCTGCCTCTAAAAGGCCGACTCCATCCTGACAGACTCATCACAGCTAGTGATGGTCCGCTGACACTTGAAGCTCCGACACATGCGCGGTAGCTCATGAAGCAAACGTCCCGAAGCACTGTGCCGAGGCGTGGTTTGGTCACGTGACTTGTGACGTTCGAAGCAGCAAAGTGCTTCGAACGTCACCGAATCACCAACAGTGGAAGTGAACCGCTACCTCGCTGATCCTCCACTAGAAAGAACTTCAGAACTGCTCACATGCTGGGCAAAACTGTGGAAAAACTGTTGTTTCTAAATAAAAATTCATAACAAGTGACACAAGCACAGTCACTGCCCTGTTTTTCAAGCACCATCTCTTTCCCCACCCACCCATGAACCTCTTTACCAATGAACCCCAAAACATTATTTGCCAAATTCCATAATATAATCTGTATTTGCGCCAGCCCCATGTGAAAAGGGACCTCAGGCCGGATTCGAACCCGGGTCCGCCGCAGCACTCAACCTTAAAGGTACGCGCTCTACCGGTGTGAGCCACCGGAACGCCTTATAAAACATCATTGTTGTTGTATTCACTCGTGTAGTTGAAAACAAATGCATGAACCAATCAATGACACGTCTCGATTGCACTTCATTTTATTGACCACTAGATGTCCTACTGGAGCACTGTGTGTCATTGAAGCTTCGAGTAATGAACCATGTTTTGTATAAAGTGTCGAAGCTTCAACAAAGCCTCGATCAGCCATCACTAATCACAGCCCGGTCACAAACTGAATGTGGATGTGTATGGGGGGGGGGGTATGTGTGGGGTGTGAGGTTTTTATGCACTTTTTTATATCCATAGTGACTTTTTACTTATTTATTGCTACTTTTGCACTGAACAAGGAATGCACTTAATTTCGTTGTACCTGTTACAATGACAAATAAAGATATTATTATTTTATTATTGTTATTATTATCCGGGGCCAGGTCGCGGGGGCAGCAGGCTAAGCAGGGCATTCCAGGCGCCCCCCTCCTCGCGACCCAGCTCCAGATAAACGGCGAGAATGGATGGATGGATGTTATTATTATATTATTATTATTACAAATACAATACTAACAATTTGCCAGCAGATGTCACCATCCTGACTGTTGAACGCTAGAGTCAATCTACACACAGTTTAGTTTAAATACAAAATATTTATTGACAGGTCAAAATATCATCTCAATAAATTATACACTTTATCTTATGTACACAAAAGATTGTTGGACTTGTTCTCCATTGAAGGCATCGATGCAAACCACAATGTCCCCTTGCAGGCCCACGTCCTCATAGTCTTTGGAGCCACTCTAGTGAGCTTCACCCTCACAGCAGTCTTTGTCTTTACGATGCTTTTGTAGGACTTCTGTTGACATCTTTGACATTTCTAACAGCTGTTGGAGCGCAGCAGGTCAGGGTTTGGTGTCTCTGTCTGCCTGGCTGGGAGGAGGGTCTATCAGGTCCTTGAAACCCAGTTTCTCCAGAGGTTCTTTGGCCATCAGCTGACTGGAAAACACAAGATAACATGGAATGATCCATCTATGATCAAACATGACAATTCTTAAATTGTTTTAACCCATAAGAACCCAGGCCCATTTATCCTTAAAGGAAAATTATGGGGGATATACCACAGACCACATTTATGATGTTTAAAAAAAATATATATATATATATACACATGTATATACTTCCCCTAAATGTCAAATATCTGTGATGTGACATATATGTCAATTGGCATTTATGGTATTTCTTATTTTTAAAATAAAAAAACTTGACGTCAAAATATCACTGATATTTTTGTAACTTCTTTTATATTACTTTGTTCAGGAAATATGGCCAGAACAGGTTAAATGCAATAAAGGACATTAACAGATTAGAATTGTTAAATGGGTTTAAACTTAGCCTAGTAACAAAAAAATTATTTTTGAAATTTTTAAAATTAGATACTTTTTTAGATTTTTCTGTTTTCAGTCAGTCACTCGCATTTTGTTTTTCACATTTTTCAAGTCAGTTCTTGTCAAAGTCACATGACCACCACACCAGGGTGTTGAGTATGTGTCGCTTAGGGATTTAATGAGTTAATGTGAAACATAAAGCTGAATATGGGAGATTATAGAAGATTTGAAGTGTTTGTTACACGGGTGTCACCATAGGTTCTTATGGGTTAAAGGAACACTCCACCGTTTTTTCATATTAAAACATGTTATTCGGTCAAGTAAGACGAGTTGATACAGACCTCTTGCGTCTCAATGCGTGCACTCAATCGCCCTGGCGCGCGGCGCCACTTGGCTAGCACTTAGCTTAGCCCAGTTCATTCATTAGGATCCAAACAGATGGACAGTTAGAAGCGACCAAACTCCTCCACGTTTTCCCTATTTAACCCTATAAAGCCTGAACCATGAAATAATTGCCAGAAAATTCAATTTTTTTAAAAACTGAGTGCTTATTAACCTGCTGACTAATTTTAAGAAATAAATAAATTGCATATATGAATTCTAATTTGTATCATATTTGATACATCAGGTCTTTTTGTGCATTTTGTTGCTCACAGTTTGTTTTTCTCGAACTAACAAAAACATATAAACCCTAACATTTTTAACCTTTTAAGACTTTGACTTTTCCTTTTTCCTCAAACATTGCAAAATACATATTTTTTCCATATAACACAACATCATACATCTGCAGATATGAAGTTTTTTAATGCAGCAATGACTGATCCATTCGTGGAACCTGCATATCATTTTTGCTACATCTGGTATTTTTGTGCAATTTGTTGCTCATTTTGTTTATCTTCAACACATGTTTACATCAGGTTTTTGATGTAGAGGTCTCAAAAATAACTATCTAATATGATACACTTGGCTTTATAGAGTTAAATACAGCTACACGAGTAGTTAAACGAACAAGTATGGCGACACAAAATAAAACGTGGCGCTTTTCTAAGCGGATAAAAAGGATAACTATAATGTATGGCGGAATAGCACTTGGGAGCACTTCGACTCGGCACAGTAATATCATCACTCCTGAATAATCTTCTCCCCTCAGGAGTGATGATATTACTGCGCCGAGTCGAAGTGCTCCCAAGTGCTATTCCGCCATACATTATAGTTCTCCTTTTTATCCGCTTAGAAAAGCGCCACGTTTTATTTTGTGTCGCCATACTTGGTCGTTTAACTACTCGTGTAGCTGTATTTAAATAGGGAAAACGTGGAGGAGTTTGGTCGCTTCTAACTGTCCATCTGTGTGGATCCTAATGAATGAACTGGGCTAAGCTAAGTGCTAGCCAAGTGGCGCCGCGCGCCAGGGCGATTGAGTGCACGCATTGAGACGCAAGAGGTCTGTATCAACTCGTCTTACTTGACCGAATAACATGTTTTAATATGAAAAAACGGTGGAGTGTTCCTTTAAAGTAAATCTATAGTGGTTTTAACGAGGATATAAATGAGGATTATAGGAAGTGTAGGCTGCATTTATAATGAGGTTTCATACTTGTTCATGCGGCATTCCAGGTAGTCTTTTGACTGCAGTCGGCACATGGAGTTGTCAAAGTTGTTTTCTCTCAGGCATTTCATAAAGGTCTCTTTGAAGACTTTACACTCTCCTGTAAATAACAAGGCACATTTAGTGTGAAGAGCAGCCAAAAGCATCAGACATTATTATCTATCGTTCAATAATGTCATGGAACTCTTTGCCTCGTCGCATCTCTAGCACGCAAAACAAATTGTCATTCAAAAAATTACTTAAGACACACTTGATGCCGCCCACCAAATGAATGATTACTAATATGTTGCAATTTATTTTGTTTTCTTATTTTATTTATTTTTCTCTGCTATATCTGCAGACAGATGATTCTTCCTTTTAAATGTTCTCTAATGAAATGATAAATTATAAGTGTATACAGCTGATATTGACACTATAGACATCTGAATTAATGATTTTTGCAGTATAACATTTGTCGGGTAAATATGAATGAATAGAGAATTTTTTTAACAGTATTGCATGTATGTATTAATTTAGTTTGTTATTGTTTTTCTTGTATGTACTGTTTTTTTGTTTATGTTGTTTGTATGTTATGTTCTATGTCTTTTTAGGGACCCCAGGAAGACTAGCAGTCGCCAAGGCGTCAGCTAATGGGGATCCATTCAATAAACAATAAACAAATATTCCATGTGTTTTAAAATGTCATCTGTGTTTTTTATAGTCGCGCTGCAACAACAGAAGATAATCGATTTATTCTGCCCTACAAAGTCTAACTGCAGTAACTACGCAAAGGGTAAAACTGAGAAAAACTGCTTTAAAGTTGTTGTTTTTTTAACATGTTTTAACTGGCCAGCCAAATGAGTTATAGGTAGATAAGTGAATATGACACTTATTTCTACATGTATTCATGCTGTAATTTTTATGCTAAAAAATCATGACAATTTATTTGACCTTTGACCCCAAAAACGTAGTTACTGCATTGCTGTAAAAGGTCCTGATAGAAATGCAAAAACAGTAGTTAGTTAGTTCTTAGTTGTCCTGTCTTCACACGTCAAAGAACAGTTGATGTTTATTACAGAATAATAATTTCCGGAGGTATAACAATGAGGAAGGAAGTGAAGAAAGTTATTTAAATTTGTTTTTCAGATTTAGGATGATGATCACAAATATGTATGGTTAATTTGGGTATGAAGATTAGGCATGTATGTATATAAATATGAAGAAATGAGAAATTATGTATATATAAAGATATTTAAATTATATATATATATATATATATATATATATATATACACACATATAAAGATAGTCAATAAATTATAATATCAGTAATAGTATTAATAATATAATAAGCAGAGGAGAAGGGGCAGGAATGTATAAGTGTACACTACTTCCTACTCCCTTTTGAACATGTATTATTTTATTTAATCTGTTAAGAGAAATTAACAACTGAGCTGTTGCATGTGCAGTTTTGACCTGTTCTCCTTTTCTTTTTCCTATTTTTTCTCTTATTGTATTTTTTTTTTCATTTCACTTTTATTGTATCTTTTTTTGTGTGTGTTTTTGTTGACTTTTACATGTTCTGAATAAAATTCTCAATCAATCAAATTAAACAACTGCAGACTAAAGTATATGCATCTGCTTTAATTAACAGATAACTCAACTTGATGTATATTAGAAAACATACGTTTTGGACTTGTCCAAGCATCGCCACCTATTGGGTTAAGATATTTCAAAGTTTATCTGAGATTTTCCAGAAACATATTAAACCAGACCCAGTTCTTAGCTCAGTTGCCATGGAGCTCTCTCTCTCTTTATTACATTACATTACATTATACTTTATCAAACAAACAGAAGAATGTGATTTGTTTTGTGACACTGTTAGCGAGAAGAATAAACAAAAAAATCCTCCAGTCTATCATGCTTTAATGAATGATATAATGAAACATTTGCAGTTAGAAAAAATAAAATTCAGCCTGAGAGGTAAGATAAATACATTTTACACAATATGCCAGCCATTTATGGACTATTATACCTACTATATATAACTGTAAATTTTAGAACACTTGACAGCCTCCAAGTTGTGTTATTACTAATTAAATATATTTCTTTTATTTGTAAACCTTATTATTATTGTTTTGGTATTTGATTTGACTCCACCTGGGTTTTTTTTAATATTTTTTAAATTGTATTGCTTTTATTTTCTACTATAATTCTGTTCTTTCGTGTTGATTTCAAGCATAAATTAACATATATCTACTTTATTTTTTTTATGTGAACGAAAGTAAAAAAAAAACCAATAAAGAGAAGTTAAAAAAAAGAAGAAAAAGAAAACACAGAGTCTCATCTCACCGAAATGATCCAGAGGGAAGGCGCCTTTATCCGGAGCTCGAGGTTTGAAGCTCTTCGAGCCGAAGTTCATGGCGTTAGACATGTTTCTGTTTCTGTTTTGTGTTTGTCTGAAGAGGTTTTAAAAGGTTTCTGTAAAACACGAAGGACAAGCGGTTTCAATGCTGTCGCGTACATATGACGTCACTGTGCCGTGTCCAGACATTAGTAGTCGCTTAAATCGCATTGATAATCGATCAGGTTTTTGAGTCCTGAATCCTAATAATAACTTCATAAAGGAACAAAATTGAATAAAATATATCCAGCAAATTATTTTTTTTTGAGAAATTTAAGCTTGATATTGAGTATTCTTGTGTTTTCTGTGGTTTAGAGGAGGAAACAATTTGTCACATGTTTTATGACTGTGTATATGCTCGAATATTCTGGGGTATGGGTCTCAAACTCGCGGCCCGCGGGCCAATTGCGGCCCTCGTCACGATATTTTGTGGCCTCCACCTTGATATGAAAGTTTAATGTGAGTTTTATATGAATGACACTTTACTGTGTTGTGTGAGGAAGGTCCCTTTTATTACTTTTATGGGGTAATTTTGTCTTTTTTTAAATAATTTTGTCTTTTTTTAATAATTGTGTGTCTTTTTTGGTAATTGTGTGTCTTTTTTAAGTGATTTAGTTTTTTTTCTGTCATTTTGTGTCTTTATGGTCACTTTGTGTATTTTTTTGGGTCATTTTGTGTCTTTTTAACGTAATTTTTTTAACGTAATGTAGTGTTTTTTCAGTCATTTTGTCTTTTTCTGTAATTTGGTGTCTTTTTTTGGTCATTTTGATACTGCCTCCAGCGGCCCCCAGGTAATTTGAGTTTGAGACCCCTGTTCTGGAGGGATAGTAGCTGTGTCCCAATGTCAAGGATCCTTCCTTGGTAGGATCCTTCCTTCAGAGTCGGGTCCTCCGAAGGCAAGGCAAGAGTCCTTCCTTTCACTGGTGTAACGCACAAATGGGACAGCCTTCGGAGTGTGCAGCTGTGCGTCATTGCGTAATTGGACGTCCTGCTTAACTTCAGCGCCGCTCTCGGACCTTTGGCTAAGATCAAGTGTAGTATCTGTTCTTATCAGTTTAATAAAAAAATAAATTCTGCGCCGCAATTTCAAAATCAGTTCACGACATGAATGTGTCTCTGGCATCAGCACTCTGACACATATTTGTGAAAATGGAAGAAGATGCTTTAAGGTTGAATCTCCACGATTTATCAAGTAAAAACCATAAAGTGGATTAAACCTGAATATTTAACTGATCCTGGCTGAATTCGGCCGCTACTTAGTGCCATGAATGCAGCGGCGCATAACTCACCATGGAAATATGTTCTGTGATTTTTTATTTTTATTTTACAGTACAGTACAATAACAGCTATTTATAAATAACAATAATGGATAATAGCGGACTTTCGGTCCCTGTAAACACAATAAAGAAATGTATAACTCTCTGAATGGCATAGTTGCACATAGTACATCATCATCGGACACATTAAATTAATAAACAATAACTTTAGCGACTGAGACGGCATTAATTAACTTAACCGGCAATGTATCAAGATGACGTTTATTATCTTTAGCTTAATATTCTGGCATTTGTTTTTGTATATGTTTTTGCTTGACTTTAAACACACGTTTTGTAAGTTATGTGACAACATTCAGTATAAACTGAAAATACGTATATATTTAAATGCATATTGCGCCGCCGGCGTCGCTGTTTCTACGCTCGCCATTTTTAAATCTCCCGGTACACCGGTGTGCGCAATGCTTTATGGGTAGTCAGAGCGCACGGAGGATACACACATGCATCCTTGGAATCTGGGCAAAAGAAGGACTCTGTCCTCCGGAGCATCCTCGACATTGGGACAGTCCTTCGCCGGATGTCGATGACGTGGCATCCTTCAAATCCAGCCGTTTGAGCATCCTTCCTTGACATTGGGACACAGCTTATGTTTTCCAACCGTCCCTTGGAAACCGGAATCGTCCCGTATTTAGAAACAAAAGCCCCCGTCCCGTACTGAGGTGAAAAGGGGCGCACTTTGTCCCGTATTACTGTAACAGTCAAAAATAGTCAGTAAATGCCAATGAAACATGAATAACGGGGCGCTTTATATGTAAACTTACGGTAAACTTGTTCCCAGGCCCCGTTCTGCTCTGTGACCAATGAGCTGACAGCATATTCACACACGAGTATGACGATACAGAATACGCTCATCCCATTGGTCGAGGAGAAGATAGCGGAAGACAACAAAGCAGCATGAGTAGGTTACAGTGACACAGACGCTGACACTGCTTTAGGGGGCGATACACCTTCAAACAGCGTTGCCACTAGTACTCCTCCGAGAAAAAAACAGAAAAAGATGCAAAAATACCAAGAGGAATGTGAAAAAGGAAACACCTGGGTGGATAAAGTGCGTGATAACATCTATAGATAGATAGATAGATTACTTTATTCATCCCCGAAGGGAAATTCGGTTGTCACAGCAGTCCGGTATTCAAGTACAATAAAATACAATAGAATAAGATACTGAGGTAGCATAAATAAAAACAACAATAGAAAAAAACACAGAATAGAACAAGGACACTTAAGAAGTTAACAAAAGAACATCAGTTGGTAGGATGGTTGACAAGATGATGGTAATAATTAAACTGGTGAACTGGCAACAATGCTATAGTGACTAGACGGTATATAATAATAATAATAATAATAGTACAGTATATAAAATATATAATATAATATGTAATAATAAATAATAAACAATATAAAAATAAAATGAAAAATATAAATAAAGTAATTATAAGTAAAATAATATGATATATAATAATAATAATAATAATAATAATAATAGGTAAGGCCGGTATAATAATAGTAGTAGTATATTACAGTATATAGTAATAATAGTAATGGCAGCAACAGTATATATAATAATAATAATAGTAATAATATTAATAACAGCAAAGTGTCGTGCGTAGATTTAGTGCATTAAAGCCACTGCACGGTGTGCCGGCGCTCTTCTCTGTAGCCCATGGTGGACTGACTGATGTGAAAGAAATTTTTTTTTTACCCCTTTATTGAAAATTACAAAAATAAACATTTCTTGCACCTTCGAACATCAATTTACAGTAGAACTTATAATAATAACATCAATATTGTACATTCAGAGCAGTTTAAATAAAATAAAATACAAAAATAAATAGACAAAAATAAAATACATATAAATTAGTCTAAATGTTATTTCAATAAGGGGGATTCAAATTAGTTTTAAGTGTTCATTTCAGTGGGAAAATTTTTCAAGATTTATAATTTTTGTGCCTTTGTTATTGTTCGAATTTTTAGAGATTTTAAGTATAATTTGAATTCATTCATGAAGACAATAAATTTGGGGGATGATTTCATAACTATTCTTGTGGATGAAGAATTTTGCTAAACAAAGGATAACGTTGCAACATAGTTCATCATTTTTGTTTTGCAAAAGCATACCGAAAGTGACATCGTCTCTAGAAATAGCAGCTGGAAATAATATGATTTTTTGTTTAATCCAATTGTGAATGTTGACCCAGAATGTTTGTAGACATGGTCCGTGGTTTCAATGTCATTTTCACAGAATGTGCATAAATTGTCATTGATATTAAAGCGTAGTCTAAGTAATTCTTTAGAGGGATAAATGTTGTTCATCATTTTAAAGTGTGTTTCTTTCATTTTGGGGGGTATAGGAAATTTTAGGTAAATTGTTCTTAGTCTATTTATTGATTGATTATCAAATTTATGTAAGATAATATTTTTGTTTTGTCTGCCAGGGAACAATGTCTGAGTGTTTATCGTCTTCAGTAGGGTTCAGTTTTAATTTGAAACAACATGCTTCCAGTACTGCGGTCACGCCATCTGCATTTCAAATTTTAGTGCGCAATTATATTGTACTTTACGGTAGCCCGTTTGTCAGCTGCATGACTGCGCCAATAAAATAAGTAAATCCAATTGTTATCAGCAGACTCCAGTGTATTCTTGAACAATAGGGCCTAATTGTTATTTTGTAATAAAGTGAATTGCTGGATAATGATTTGTTTTCCATGTATTCATGTCATAAAAAAATACAAACGAAGGAAAAGCAGTTTCAATGCTGTCGCGTATATATGACGTTTCGTCTCGGTGCCGTGTCCAGACATTAGTAGTCGCTTGAATCGCATCGATAATCGATCAGGTTTTTGAGTCCTAAATCCTAATAATAACTTCATAAAGGAACAACAAATCGCTACTAAAAGTATAAATTAAATCTAAACTTTTAACTTAATCAGATTAGGTATAGTTCTTTGTGAACTAATGCTTTTATAAAGCCCCTTAGACAAATCCATGCTCATCGATATATTTTTTTAATAAAACTTTGATTTCACATTCATTTACAGAACATGTACACAGGTTGTGCAGTAACAGAAATAGCAGGGTAAATATTACATTCATAATATTTGAGAAACATCTAAATAATACAAAAATAAATACATAAATAGAAAATGAAATAATAATTAACTAGTAGTAGTAATAAACTACCACAAATAATACAAATTATTATATATAGCAGAGAAATCTCTAAAAATGGTAAAAAAAAAGGTAAGTCTTAAGTTTGCTTAATATATATATATATAAACAGAGTGGAGTAACTATAATGTTGTCATATATATATATATATATATATATATATATATATATATATGACAACATTATAGTTACTCCACTCTGTTTCTGCACAATATACAACACAATACAGTCTTTTACCTTACTAAATATAATATAATATAATATAATATAATATAATATAATATAATATATAATAGGATATTCTAAGAATGTCATTTTTGGAAAATGCCATCACAAATTGCAAATCTGTAGTTTTAAACCCCCAAATAAAAGTCGTACAGTATGATAAAATATTGTAAAAAATACAAGTACATTATTAAATATCTGTCAATATGTATGATATAATTTGCATTGAAACCCTTGATGTCTGTTTTATCTTGTGACAAAGATTTAGATTTCAGTTTTATATAAAACCTAATAATAAAAATAATGATAATTGTACAAAAACCACAAAGTCCAACTAAAAACCAAGCAGTATAGTATATATATATATATATATATATATATATATATATATATATATATATATATATATACTAGTTTAAAGATAAAAATAATAGAAATTATAAGTTTATTTGAAAGGCAAATTATTATCTAGATGGTGACAAAGTAAAAAAGTGAGATAAAATTATATTAAGACTAAAATATAACATTTCTTTATAATATTAAGTCTAAAATACACAAATCTTTGAATAGAATTGTTAAATACTTTTAAATACAATGAAAACAAAATTTGAATTTTTTTTGAAAATGTTTATTCACTGAAAACAAAATATAAAAGCTGAAAGAAGACAACAACTTTGTAGTTACTGCACTCTGTTTCTGCATTAATATTAGAACCTTTTACAGCAAAACCAGATTGCAGTAACTACATTTTTGGGGTCAAAGGTCAAATAAATCATCATGATTTTTGAGCATAAAAATGACATCATCAATACATGTAGAAATACGTGTCATATCACTTATCTACCTATAACACATTTGGCTGGCCAGTTAAAAAAAAAAAAAAAAAGTTAAAAAACTTTAAAGCAGTTTTTCTCAGTTTCACCTTTTGCGTAGTTACTGAAGTTAGACTTTGTAGGGCAGAATATTCTCAGTATGGGAGTCACAAAAGGGACAATCAAGATCTAGATCAACATATTTGAATTTGATTTAAAAAAAAAAGAAAAGATCTCGCCGGGTAACAACGATGAATCATTTTAAGTGACACTTCTTTCAGGATTTTTGCGGCAGGGACCAGATTGTTTCCCAACATGACTGTTCCAGTTGGATATTCCAGGTGAAACAGAAACAATATTACAATGAAAACAGATCTTACGGTTATTCTTACAGTTATGCTCTTCGATATTGGATACAGCTACAAAATTGACTTGACACACAATCCCCCGGACACAACTAGACAGCCTGGTGAATAAATAAATAATAAGCCCATAGAAGTAAAGGGGAAGCCTGCTATAAATGCCCTTAAAGACACAATGTGGTCGAGTAAAAAGTCATACCATCATACCAACATATGAACAAAAACAGCCTTTATTACCATTAATTACAGCCTAACACTGGGACGACAAAATACAAAATATCCTAGTTTTATAAATTAATCTTTCTCTGGATTCATTTTTCACATTGAAAAAGAACATTTTAAATAATAAAAGTATAACCTGGAGCCCAATATCTCATGATAAAGAAATCCTGCACAATATACAAAACTATTCAGTCTTTTACCTTACTAAATATAACATAATATAATATAATATAATATAATATAATATAATATAATATAATATAATATAATATAATATAATATATAATAGAATTCTAAGAATGTCATTTTTGGAAAAATGCTATCATAAATTGCAAATCTGTAGTTTTAAACCCCCGAATAAAAGTCGTACAGTATGATAAAATAATGTAAAACATATAAGTACATTATTAAATATCTGTCAATATGTATGATATAATTTGGTTTAAATGCATCATTTAATATCTATACATCATATTTTTTATTTATGCATTAGTCTCCAATTGATTTTTTTGTGCTGTTCATAATAATAATAATAATAATAATAATAATCATAATAATAATAGTAGTTATTATTCTTATTATATTTGGAAAATAATGATAATAATAATAATAATAATATTAATAATTATTATTATTTTCCAAATTAATAATAATATAATAATAATTATTATTATTATTATATTTTGAAAATAATAATAATAATAATAATAATAATTATTATTATTATTATTTTCCAAATTAATAATAATATAATAATAATAATAATTATTATTATATTTGGAAAATAATAATAATAATGATAATAATAATAATAATAATAATAATTATAATTATTATTATTTTCCAAATTAATAATAATATAATAATAATAATAATTATTATTATTATTATATTTGGAAAATAATGATAATAATAGTAATAATAATAATAATAATAATTAACATTATTTTCCAAATTAATAATAATATAATAATCGTAATTATTATTATATTTGGAAAATAATAATAATGATAATAATAATAATAGTTATTATTATTATATTTGGAAAATAATGATAATAATAATAATAATAAATAAATAAATAATTATTGTTGTTGTTGTTGTTGTTTTTGTTGTTGTTGTTGTTGTTGTTGTTGTTGTTATTATTATTATTATTATTATTATTATTATTATTATTATCATTATTATTATTATTTTCCAAATGTTTGAATTTTATGTGTGTTTATCAGTTCCAACGTTTAATAAATCAGACACTGATGGAACAGCGCTCTGTTTTTAAGTCTTTTTTTTTTTTTTTTTTCAACCAAAAATGCTTCGCCCTGGTTAGGGGGTACTTGGCTGAAAAACTATTTCACAGGGGGAACATCACTGAAAAAATGTTGAGAACCACTGCTATAGATGATGACTTTTCATGATTTAAGATTTTGGGATGTGCAAATAAGTGCGATGCTGAACTCCTCCACTGGATGTCTCACTTTGATAAGACATGAGGAGGCAGGGAGGAGGGAGGAGGAGGAGGAGGAGGAGGAGGAGGTGATGGGGACATACAGGCTTGATTACTATGCAGTCAGTGAGAGTCAGTAATAGAGCTATCAGAGAGAGAGAGAGAGAGAGAGAGAGAGAGAGAGAGAGAGAGAGAGAGAGAGGTTTCCTCCAGACCGGCTCACTGTCGTCCAGACCTCCCTCTCCCCAGTCGTGCTCCTCCGCTCCAGATAGGAGGTGACAGGTGACCGAGCAGTCCGTCAGTCAGTCTGTCTGTGGGACTCCAGCAGCGGATGTTCTTGGCCAGGCTTCTTCCACCGCGGTGAGGCTGGACGGATAGACTCAGCATGGCGCTGGAACCGGAGGGGAACAACCGGCTCCTGCAAGACGTGCTGGTTAGACCGGGCAACGAAACGTGCGCGGACTGCGGCAATCCAGGTAAGCAACCCCCCCTAAATATCAAAAAAATATAAAAAACCCGAGCCGGTGTGTGATGTAGCCACGGCTGCTGCTCTCATGCATGAGATGCTTCTGGGGATAAAGACTGGGAGCCAACTGGTCCCAGAACCCAACAAGTCTGAGTGAATGTGGTCCAGATAGAAGACAAAGGCCTCAGGACACTACCTGAGAGCTTCCTGCAGGTACAATAAGGCCTCCCAGACTGGACTCTGGACTTAGTCTGAGCCATAAACACTCCTATGTGTGGTTCATTGTGTGTGTGTGGGTGCCTCTCTACAGCTATGATGGTGTTGTGGTCTGGTGTCATCATGTTCCACTCTGTCAGCAACCAGCACATACAGCCGGACACTAATTACTGCTCTTCATTTTTTGTTTTACATGTCATTTTAATGGCACTAATTTCACCGTTAAGCTGCTCTCCGTCCTCTCTCTATCCTCTCCCCATGCATTCCCTCTTTTAATCCCCGTCCTCCCTCCTTTCTTCTCACTGAAATGGCAGTAAACCAGTGAGTGGCCACAGAGGCTCCAGTTCGGGCCGTACGCCCAGTGTTTGGAGCCCAGCCCGCCCAGGATGCCTGTTCCTTGGCCCTGGTTACGGCTCCTCTGAGGACTGGCTGTTTCGGAGCAGCTTTTGGAACCAGAGGCGCTCTCGCAAAATTAGATAGCTTTGTTCCAAGCGGCGGACACTTGAAGAGGGATTTCATTTTGACCGGAGGGTGTTATCTTGTTGAGAATGAGCAGAGAAATGGCTCTCACCATGCTTGGTGCTGTATGTTTGACAAGCAGTTTGGAAGTATCTGACATTTTTATGTGTTTTTTTTGCTCCTTAACTTACATAACGCAGTTCATTCAGGTCAAAAACATCCCTACAACTATTGGATAGATTACCATTTAATTTGATCAAGACATTCATGGTTTCCAGAGGGTGAACCCTACTGACCTTAGTGTTCACTTCACTTATCCACATGATGGATTGGCATAAAATTGTGTGCTGACATTCATGGTTCCCAGTAACCTGCCACGCTAGATGCTGTGTCATGCCAAACCATCTGAGCAGCCGTCATTGGAAACTGTTTGGAGAAGGACAGCCACTTTCAATAAATACTTGGCAGCTGATAGGATGAACCATCTGTCTATCACTATCCATACTGAGAAGAGCAAAACATCTTTTCCACCAGGAACGGCAGTTTCTCTTTTAATGAAGAAACACTCTCCAGTTCTGATGTAAGTGATGCTATATCAACATCTATGCTAACCTCTGTAGGAGCCTCCTGTGTTGTATTGAATGCTCCTCATGGGACTCTAATTGGATCACAAATGCACTAGATGGATTTTTGTGATTCTCGGATGATCTTAGTGATCTTTTCCTGATATCTCGAGAATCCAGGTGCCTTGCAAGGTAAGGTCCCCAGAGGATCAACCCTTTTCACTACCACCCTATTGAGTGAAATTTTCTGACTACAATTGGATGGATTAGCATGACATTTGGTAGCCTTCAGATATTCATGGTCCCTGCGGGATGAGTTATAACAACTCTGGTGATCCCTTCATTTTTCTGGTCAAAATTTTAACTTGTCGAATTTTTTGGGTTATGACCATATCTGCAAAGCTGATGACTCTCCCTTCAGCTTCAGCTGTAAACCAACAGAGCTAACAGAGTAAACATTATAGTCTGGACGGAATTTTCCAAAAAGTGAAAGTGAGGAGCATTTATGGGTACAAGTCGGGAACCGGCCTACTTTACATATCTCAAGGGTGCTGAGTCCAAAAAAAATGGTTCCCAAGCGAAATTTTGAGTTTTTGACCTTCTCATTTGCATATCAAAATGGCCGCCAAATTGCCCATCTTGCTCAGTCATTGGACCATTCCCCCTTAGTTTTTTGTAAGTAAGCAATCAAGATGAGGAAATTAAGTTTCTGGATCTATAGTCTAGGGTCAGAGCAAGGATATAGTGGAGGCTCAGTGCCTTTTTTATGCATATATATGCAAAATACCAACTTTTAAGGTGAAATTAAGGATTATTTGTGTCATTTTTTAAGGCCGACATAAATATTCAATCAATATCACTTTTAAATGTTTCAGTTGGTATTTTGCATATATATATATATCTATATACATATATATATATATATATATATGCATAAAAAAGACACTGAGCCTCCACTATATCCTTGCTCTGACCCTAGACTATAGATCCAGAAACTTAATTTCCTCATCTTGATTGCCTACTTACAAAAAACTAAGGGGAAATGGTCCAACGACTGAGCAAGATGGGCAATTTGGTGGCCATTTGATACAAATTAGAAGGTCAAAAACTCAAAATTTCGCTTGGGAACCATTTTTTTTGGACTCAGCACCCTTGAAATATGTAAGGTAGGCCGGTTCCCGACTTGTACCCATAAATGCTCCTCACCTCTTATAGGAGGCCTTTATTCTGAAATCCGTCTAGACTATTATACATGTTAAACATCAGCAGGTTAGTTTTGGCATTGTGAACATGTAGCCTTACTCGTGTATTTGTGAGTATTTAGCTCAAAGCACTACTGTGCTTTTTACAGCCTCACTGAAACTTTCCCACTGCATGCTATGTTGGATAAATCCGTTGAACATACATGTATAAGACATTAATGCAGGATTACGTGACCTGGCACAGTTTAGGATTTCAGTTTTATGGGAAAAGACAAACTCATTACTCACAGCTTACCTCAACTTGCTCTTTTTTGGTTTTCCATTCGCAAAAGTTGTGGATAACAACTGCTGATCTGATATTGGAAGTTCGAGTTAAAACACTGAAGACCCCGAATTGGTCAGTGTCATCATACATAAACCCACCATTCTTAAATAACCAAGCTACAATCAATAGCAACTGCAGTCATATATAGACTGCTAAACTATGGGGTACACTACGCTGTTCACTTGACAAAGTGAAGCTGTTTCTGTTTGGTTGCAATGGAATTATTAATTAATTAAAGATAAAGTCAGGGCAGTTTAACATGATTGAATTAGGGCTGGGCGATATGGACCAAAAGTCATATCCCGAAATATTTAGGCTGAATATCGACATACGATATATATCCCGATATTTTTATTGCAAAGTGAGAGCAAATGTTCCGTCAAAGTCAAATATGACATGTCACAAGTATTTTTATTGAAACCATTTATTTAAGTGAACATAAATACTGTATAACAACAGGAGTAACTTTTTTAAAAATCAAAGCTCCATAAAGTGCACATTTACATAAAAAATATCTTAAATAAAAATAGTCTATGAAATAAAACAGGCCAATCTTTTTCATAAATAAATATATTTATATGAGAAAAATGTAACGAACATTACAAAAGAACTAAATATGACAAACCCTAGTAAGGAAAAAAATTACCGAACTATGTCGATACATGTGATATCAATCAATCAATCAATCAAATTTTATTCAAGACTCAGGGTCCATAGGAGACAGATATTAAAAACAGGAACAATACAAATAAATAAATTACACAGCAGACAAAAATATGACAGAAACCAAAAAATACAAAAAGATGATCTTCAGACCGACCAGAATAAACTGTTACGCCAGTGTCTCCAAAATACTGAGGAGAGGCGGGTGGAGCTATGATATGATTTAATTCCATATAACATTTAAAAATACATCGATATATCTTTTATATGGATATATCGCCCAGCCCTACCCTGTGGTCATCATCCCAGTATCCACCTACACTGAAAGGTTATTATTGTAGTGGAAATAAAATCACAAAAAAAATGGATTAAATAATAATCACTCATACAAGGAGTAGAGTTAATAAAGCACATAATTGGATCAAAGTAAGTTGACTCATTCCATGCAGTGGGAACACAACATTAGTCTTATTTCAAGGAAACTGGCACACTCACTGCTACCCATATTAGTCTAGACGGAATTGTCCAAAAAGTGAAAGTGAGGAGCATTTATGGGTACAAGTCGGGAACTGGCCTACTTTACTTATTTCAAGGGTGCTGAATCAAAAAAAAATGGTTCCCAAGCGAAATTTTGAGTTTTTGACCTTGTAATTTGTATCAAATGGCAACCAAATTGCCCATCTTGCTCAGTCATTGGACCATTTCCCCTTAGTTTTATTGTAAGTAGGCAATCAAAGATGAGGAAATTAAGTTTCTGGATCTATAGTCTAGAGTCAGAGCAAGAATATAGTGGAGGCTCAGTGTCTTTTTTATGCATATATATATCTATATATGCAAAACATCAACTTTTAAGGTGAAATTAAGCATTATTTGTGTCATTTTTTAAGGCAAACATAAATATTCAGTCAATATTACTTTTAAATGTTCCAGTTGGTATTTTGCATATACATAAAAAAGACACTGAGCCTCCACTATATCCTTGCTCTGACCCTAGACTATAGATCCAGAAACTTAATTTCCTCATCTTTGATTGCCTACTTACAAAAAAACTAAGGGGAAATGGTCCAACGACTGAGTAAGATGGGCAATTTGGCCATTTGATACAAATTAGAAGGTTAATAACTCAAAATTTCGCTTGGGAACCATTTTTTTTGGACTCAGCACCCTTGAGATCTGTAAGGTAGGCCGGTTCCCGACTTGTACCCATAAATGCTCCTCACCTCTTATAGAAGGCCTTTATTCTGAAATCCATCTAGACTATATGGCCTCATTTGACCTGAACTGTTCCACAATGATGCAGAGTGCCCAGAGGAAACGTTGCACTGCTTGCTCATCAGTTTTGTTTGGCATACATGCGGCGTGCTTTGCAGTGAAGCAAAAGGTGGGACAGATGTTGTGTCTTGTGCAGCAGAGAAGCTGGTAATTGCAGGGTGACTGATTGATCACGGCTCAGAAAATCTCAGCTGGTGAGGTGACTCATGTGTGTGCTCTTATCCCTCAACAAGTGCTGAGATTCCCTTGTGTAAGGGATGTAAACACAACCGCCAGTGAAGCTGCTTTGTGGTCAACAGTTTAGTTGAATCCAACAGCTGCTTTCTCCCATATTTGCATTCGGACACGGGGAATCAGTTGATGAAATTTCAAGAAAGCCTGCTGCACAGATGAAAAATATTACGATAGCCATCCATCAGCCAAACGTATCTGTCTCCATCCCTCTGCTACCAGATCAGGCATTCCCAGGCTCATAATTCATACCTCATAATGGTCAAGATGTGAATTATTGATGCTGGCTCGGCGGCTTCGTCCCAGATGGGGACAGGATCTTATCTCAGTGGCTTTTTCAGATGAATATCACAGTTTCATTACAGCTCAAAACACCACAAATCAGCTCAGCACAGCAAAGTAAACAGACTACCATGTATTGAGATCTTAGGTTACCACAGAGGACATAAGGAGGATAGTATATTTTTTACTGAAAATGCACTAAATCTATGCACTAAATCTACGCACGACACTTTGCTATGTTATTAATATTATTACTATTATTATTATTATTATTATATATACTGTTGCTGCCATTATTACTATTATTACTATATACTGTAATATACTATTTTTATTTTTATTATTATACCGGCCTTATTTATTATTATTATTATTATTATTACTATTATTTTTATATATTATATATCATATTATTTTACTTAAAATTACTTTATTTATATTTTTCATTTTATTTTTATATTGTTTATTTATTATTACATATTATATTATATATATTATATTATATACTGTACTATTATTATTATTATTATTATTATTATTATATACCGTCTAGTCACTATAGCATTGTTGCATCATATCACCAGTTTAATTATTACCTTCATCTTGTCAACCATCCTACCAACTGATGTTCTTTTTTTAACTTCTTAAGTGTCCTTGTTCTATTCTGTGTTTTATTCTATTGTTGTTTTTATTTATGCTACCTCAGTAGCATCTATCTATCTATCTATCTATCTATCTACTAAAGCAGAAAGGAACAGGTAGTGTCATATCTCATTACTTATTGATCATTTCTAAATGTCACAATTCATACAACCCTTCTAGTTGCCTTTGATTGGGACTAATGAGACTTACCTTTGTTTGTTATCTGAAGACATTACTTAGATTACATGTAATTAGTTACTCCTTGCTTTGTCAATCAAATAGTTTCTTTATCATGGAGGTTCTTTTGTGAAAATAACATGAAAAACTCCTGAAATCTTCCACACCCACATAACACAATGTTAAAGTCCCCCTCCAAGTCCCTCAAAAATGTGTTTTCCCTATATTTAGGTCCCTTAAAATGTTTGACCTTGACTTTACTGACTTGCATTTGTGCAAAGTTTGTCACTAGAAAGGTTTTTTCACATTCCCCTCCTGAGAGCGGAGATGTCTGTGCACTTCCCTACAATCTGAGATTCATACATACGGGGGGAAAACTAGATTAGCTAAGTCATAATTGAAAGAAACCAGAAATCTCCAGTGTGGAGCGGATTTGTCAGTACAAAGATCAAAAACACTCCAGGACATCGTAGCAGATATAATTGTATGTTTTTCAACCACTAACACTGTATCACCCACTGACAGTTACACGCTAACAAGCTAACAAACAGCATTAAGATGCTAACTGCACTTACCATTCACATGCTTATGCTAGTCGCTGATTTTTGTGTATAATAGACTCCTTATCTGAGTCTTTAGGCCAGGGGTGTCAAACTCAAATACACAATGGGCCAAAATTTAAATCTTGAATAAAATCGCGGGCCAACATTGAACAAATAAACCTTTTTATATATACCAAACATGTTTTGCTTTAACATTAAATATGGAACCAGCAACGCTTATAAACATACAATATATAACTAAATAGTGCAGACATGCAAAATCAAATTTCAAATAAAAAACACATCAATGTCATTAATTTATTAAATAAAAAATAAATAAAAATCGTATGCCTCTTTTCTATTTGCATCGTTCTGATTTAAATATCAAAATAAACTTTTTCAACAGGTTAATAAATTCTGCCTTTCTTTTCTCCATTTTTGGGAAGGGGTAGCTGGGAGACAGCTCTAGCTTGAGGTTGCTATGACGACTGTCACAGAGGAGCGTTTCTGGGTCCTGTCCTGATTGACGCGCCAAAACAACAGCAGGGCATTGTGGGATTTGTAGTATTAGCGGTAAATGCGCCGTATAATACCGGCGGGTCAGCTTTTATAGTACAATAATAAGATAATAATTTGGTATTGCCTCGCGGGCTAAATAAAATTACACTGCGGGCCAAATTTGGCCCGCGGGCCAGAGTTTGACACCCCTGCTTTAGGCTGATGTTTTCTCGAACAGAGAAAAAAAACCCCACAGTTTGCAGACCACGAGTCGCAGCTGGCTTGCACTGCTCTTTCATAGGTCAACCTAGCATGCATGAAGCGGTAGCGGAATTTATCAGTAAGGCAGGCAGAGTAGGTGTGCTATCAGCTCCTTATCAAAAAACAGATTAACTAAAACTCCTCAATTTCATGCTTACTCAAGCTACATCCATCATGGTTACAACTAGCTTGCAAAAACGAGCAAGGTGTTGTCAACCTATAAACTCTGTAGCCTACTTCATTTTAGGCAACCATCTGTTGTTATATCATAAAGAACATTCACTCCAGTAATCTAATCAAACCTACAATACAGCTTGTTGTCCTGACTTCTCTAGCTCAGTGTTGTAGTGTTGGCAGTAGTGTGGGCTGCACATGTGATGGCAGAATGCACTGTGCTTGCAGAGGGTTGTCATTTTACTGAATTTCTTTTTTAATGGGAAGCTGGGAAATGTTCTGTACATGTGATAGAAGAGTGCTGCTGAATGCTGTGCATGGGTACAATTTAATTAGATGGGCCTCTTTTGAGCCAAGGCATGCCATAAGGACTAGTATTGCTCTTATTGTGTGTATTTCCTCCTCAAATAATATTTTGAAATTGAAATTGTGCAAAAAATTGGAACATTCCTGATCTTAACTTGAATTTTTTTCATAAATTTACCATAAACTTCCCAACCCTTTGTAACTCTTGTTGCTTCATACATTCTATGGAATTTAACTGTATGTGAATCTGCAGGCGTACAGAGTAGGGCTGGGCGATATATCGATATGAAAGATATATCGATATGTTTTTAAATGTGATATGGAATTAGACCATACCGCATACATTGGTATAGTTCAAATTTGCAGTGTGATCCTTACTCCAGGCAAGCTGCGGCTTTGACTGAACATTTGCTGTCACATTGCGATAAAAATCTTGGGATATATACACTACTGGTCAAAAGTTTTAGAAAACACCAACTTTTCCAGAATTTAATTGAAAATTATGCAGTTTAATGTCTCAGTGTACTCTGAAATTAACGCACATTTGCAACATTTAAAATTCTTTATTGAGCATGATAGTGTTTTGATTCAAAATCACATTTTATGTCTGACTAAAGAACTAAAAAAAGACACAAAATGACCAAAAAAAGACACAAAATGACAAAAAAGACACCAAAAGACACAAAATGACTAAAAAAAAAGACACAAAATGACCAAAAAAAGACACAAAATGACAAAGAAAAGACACAAAATTACCAAAAAAAGACACAAAATGACTTACAAAGACATGAAAAGAATTCAAAAATGGACAAAATAGCCCAAGACTCCATAGAGTTAAGTTGTTAACCCATTTCTTGTTCCCTGAAAAAGGCCTACTTGTATAATTCTGAAATGTACATTATTTTCCAGTTTTGGTTAAGCTTACCTTTTTTTATTTACCTCTGGCAGTTCACCACTTACCTTTGTACCCTTTCAAGCTGTTCATTTGACTTGAACTGCTTGAATTTCAATAAAAAAATGGAAAAATTGGGGTGTTCTAAAACTTTTGACTGGTATCGATATTCAGCCTAAATATATGGGGATATGACTTTTGGTCCATATCGCCCAGCCCTACTACAGAGTAAAGACTATGACATCAGCAGTAGTGACCTGGCTGTCCTCCCTCACCCCGGCCTTATCTCCCCATCACAGATACAACATCCATTAACCAGACAGAAAATCTGCTGTAATTGGTCTGAAAACACACAAAGTGGCAACACTTTTTTGCTTAGTCATTCTTACTCTGCCCTTCCTTACCTTTGCGTTTTTTCCCCCTATCTTTTCTCTGCTGGTGTGCTATGACGAGACCGCTGAGAGGCTGAGCTGGGAGCTGGGAGCTTATACGGCAGGGTTTCTCTGAAGCTCAGCAGCGTTGTAGTTCTGCCCTTCGCTAAGGACACAAAAACGAGTTGTTCCCCCCAGAGAGAAGCCTCAGCAGTCCTCTGAGGTGTGAGGAAGGTGTTTATTGAACAGCAGAAACAGCAGGAGCTATGATGAGATACTGTTTTTAGTGTTTTTTTAAGGGAAAGTTGGCGAAAACAAAAACTTTTCTACATTCCCATAGCAAGTGTCTTGATAAAAAAGGGTGTGAATAAGTGAAATATTGCCCTAGCTAATTCCTGTGCAAAATTAGGCTTTTTTCCCCCCAAGGGTCTTACCTCCACAGAGATGTTTTGTCTTCTTCTGGTTGGAGTTTAATAAGAGACTTAGCAATACACTGATACGATATAGGACACAGGGCCAATACTAACTCAAATAACTGTATCGGTGTTGGTGACAATGGGGGCGATCTATTCAATTTATTGTTATTTTTTTCTATATATTATAACCAGGGCCGGGACTCGATTAAAAAAATTAATCTATTTAATTAGAGGCTTTGTAATTAATTAATCGAAATTATTCGCATTTTAATCGCATATAAATATTTGACCTGAGAACAGTGAGAAGTCATTTTTTTCACATGGATTTTTAGTATACCATCATGTTTATTGTTGTTCAAGTCCAACAGACCAGTGCAATTTTTGCCATTAAGTGTAGCAATAGCATATTTAGAAATATAATACATTTCATAAATTCAGGTAGCCTATAGGTAGGTAGACCAGTGTTTCCCACACATAGACCATTTTGTGGCGCACCCCCACATAATGGAGACCGACCGCCACACAATGATCGTTTTGTTTTTTTTCCCCTCTCTAGGACATTAAAAAAACTGTAACGTCCGTAACGTTAGCCAACGCACAGAAGACACCGCATTCATATCAATAAATAAATGTTTTACAATGAACCGGGCCGATCTCAGAGCTGTCAAGACTCTCCGGTAACGTTAAGGCAAATTGAATGGTTGCCGCAAATGCCGTTAACGGGATGAGAGCAGTCAAAGCGGCTGCTTCAAGCTCGCTACATCGAGGGTAGGTTCGCTTCCTGTTTTCAAAGTTAAAGCACAAATTCTATCGTTAAAAAGGGCAACGGGCGTTTTATTTTTGTGAATGTAACCGGAAGTGCGCTGCTCACGACGGCTAGCTTGAGTAGCGCCGAATTCGTCCAAACAAAAGTGTAAACAGCTGGTATTTAGACAAATTAATGACGCACTGGGGATCTAAACGGCTACTTTCTCGCCTAAAAATGTTTGAAATGTCAATAAAGTGATATATTTAAAGAATTTAGGACTTTACCGGTGTCAGTGGAGCACCACAAATTGCTATCTGGTCTGTGGGAAACACTGTAGACCTTCTGTAAACTAGAATACTTTGGTTTTTGAAGTAAAACACAATCCACGGTAGCTACCACACTAGCCGCTAGCTGCTATATGTTTAGCATTGAGGTGATACTTGAGGCTGGATGTGCTGCGGTGATATGTGAATTCCTTGTTGCATAGCAACACAACCATGCTCTTATGGACGCTTCCATCCGTTGGTTTTTAGTAACTAAATGTCCCATCATCCACGGGGCCAACCAAAGGTCTCATCAGCTTCTTCCTTCATGTTCACTGTGGTTTGTTGCTGTCTCAACTCATCAACGCTAGTTGGTGCTCCAGTATAATCGCTCCTCCTGAAACTCATCCAGTGAGAAACGTTCCGCCGTGCAAAAATAAGTGAGTCAATTTTTTAAATGCATTAATTTTTGTGTAATTAATTCATCTTAATTAACGCGTTAAAGTCCCGGCCATAATTATAACTTGAATTTGAATTCCTGTTTTCTTTGGAGCAATTTATATGACAAGTTGCTGATGCATGATTTATTGTTTTAATCATAAATAACCTATTAGGATTGTATTTATGTCTAAATCTCTGAAAAAACAACTGGCCAGTATTCTAGAAACCTGGTAGAACGGTATAGCATGGGCCAAGGGAGAAACCCATTTAAATTTGGAGTGGATTAAGGGCAAATACACAAATTATTTTTAACTACTAGTTAACATTGTGAGAACGGGCATTGGTGTTACTTTCATGTGGTGTTGGATTAATTGGAAAAATTAGGAAAAATTAGTTCCTGACTGGGAAAATTCAAAACATCCCCTCAATTAAGGGTGCAACTCCCAGTTATTCTTTCTATTAACTGTTCATTAACTATGAAGTGCTTCATATAAATTTCACTTGTTGTGAGCAATCTTTCTTTGAGTGTTCACCCTTTATTTGAGATGAATATATTATTGTTTTTTACATGCAACTGAGTGCACCCATCATCCACAGAGGATTCACTAAAGCATCATATCAAGTTTTTGCCCCTTGCTTCAGAGACACAAAAACTGATGTTACACTAGCAAGAGCCTCTGAATCCTATAAAGTACAATTTCTAAATATACCACTGGGAAGTCACCTTCAAATTGGGGACAAAGTGGAAAATACCAGTGGTACATTGAGGCACTTTTATACAAGAAGGTACAAGAAGAAAGATTTTCCTGCTTGACAAACAGGCAATGTACCATCTGTTTCTTACCTTGCTTTTATTCTCACACACTTGCACATATGTATTCACAACCAAGGGGCTACCCAGTAAAATTACAGTCTTTTACTGTCATCCGCCTGGCAACTCCGCGGGAGTAATTCAGGGATCCGATAAGTATGATAGCGCAAGTTCTCAATACAATATCAGGGGCAATCTAACATGGATAGGAAGCCACTACAGGGAGGCTGATAGTGGGGCGTTATGGCTAAGCCTACCAACTGGTAAGAGCCCTTTGATTAAATCTTTCCAAAACTGTATTTAAATCAGAGAAAATGCCATTACAACAGACAATAAGTTATGTTATATTGTTAAATAGCAGTATCCCCTCGTCATAAACAGTCTAATCCTTGCCTACAGTGGTAAAATAGTAATATAATCAGGTTACTGAAGTTAGTTCTGCTCCACATGTTGCTCCCAGGGATTTAGCAATGAGAAGTCATGAAATAGGGAACCTTTTAAGGTCATTGATGTCAAAAGGGAGTGACCTTTGTTTGTGAAGATCACAATTTCTTGTGTAACTACAAAGAATTTGTCATCCAGCTAAGAGGCATCTTAGTAAGATAGCTTTGACTGATCAGTTGGACAGACAGTGGCGTAAAACTGAGTATCATCTGCATAAAGTGGTGAAATTGATGCTTGAGCTATTAAATTAAATTAACAAAGTTGAGCGAACTTTAAAAACAAGACGGTCATGTATCTCTCACCATTGTAGAGAGTGATAGAACACAACTTGCAGCTATAAACAAACACAATTCACACATTCAAGTAGGGCTGGGTGATATGGCCAATATTTAAGTCTATATTAAATACCCAGATAGAAAAGCTTTTTTATGTACACTGCTGTGTAAATGAAATACTTGACAAATGAAAAGGTATTTGTTAGTCTTTTCTCATTTAATTAAGAATTTAATGCAAATTTATGGTAAATGCTTTAAGTACAATTACATGGAAAAAAATAAATAATTCCTACTTTACTGTGTACAAGCATGCACTCAAATACAGAGGAGTCAAGTTAAGTAACATTAACCCATAAGAAACCAGAGCCAGTAATCCTTCAAAAGGAAAATTCTGGGGGATATACCATAGACCAAGTGGACCTTATGATATATCTTATTTTTAAATGAACAAACTAGACACCTTTTCTGCTTACAGAAACACAAATTTGCATCTCCACCACATATATCAAAATTGTGACTTTAATAGTGCTGTTAGACAACAAATTCCATTTCAGATTTGTTTTTAAGTAACAAAATAATAATAAATCGAGAATAAATAAATATAAATAACACTGCCTTATTGGACGGCTTCTCAACAAGCTACTGTAGCTGTAGAACACTAAAAAACACACTTATGTACTTGAGAAAACATACATGAACATTCCTAGAACATTTAAAATGTTTGTGACACCCATGTCACCGTGGGTTCTTATGGGTTAAGACTTATAGTATGTGATGTAATTAGTGGAAAAATAAAACCACAATCTTCAAATGATATTCACACAAAATAGTATACAACAGATTTTCTGGAAAATGTACATTAGTATGTGCTTGTTATTATCAATTAAGACGTTAGTGATCACAACACAAATCCATTGAAAAATGATCAGATTAATTTATCGCCCACCCCTACATTCAAGTGGAATCCTTAACATGGATACAACATTAAATGTTCATTCCTATAAATACATTCCGTATAATAATTCTACCTTTGGAAATTATGAAATCTTGATGATTTGCTCTGGCATTTTCTACATTTAATGAAACTGGGGTCAAGCTGATGTTAAAAGTTAAGTAAGTCTTCAACTACTGCTGTAGAAATAAAAGTCTGTGCTCGTGCCTGAGGGGTTTAGCCAAGACATGAGAGGGTCACAGCCTCTGCTGGCCCCTGTCAAGTTATTAACCCCCGCCATGAAACAGCCACTGACAGACTGATGTGTCTCCATCCAGACGTAGAAATGAACTGCTGCAGATGCAGAAAAGTGCCTGTGAATGCTTCCGGACACGGGCTGCCATTGTATAAATGCCTCCTCATTCATTTATCCTGCATCTGCCCTGCAGTAACGCCACAGGCGCTCCTTTCTTCAACCTTGTGCGGTCAAATCAAAAGCTCTGTTGTCTCCCTACAGTGGCGGTTCTAGACCAGTTCTACTGTGGGGGCCAAGGAGGGGCCAGTGTTTAATCAGAGGGGCACATTAAAAAACAGCAAAGATTATATTTAAGCATTCAAACCCTTTATTTTAGCTTATTTAAAAATCTCACTTAAGTATATTTGGAAGATACAAATACGTTGATTGAAACAATGAGACTTTGTTCGACAATGACATTTCTCATTTTTGTGCAAAAATACTTTTTTTTAAATTTGAAAGTGCAGTAGAGTGAGAATGATCTTTGTGCAATAAAAGTATATATACATATATATATATATATATATATATATATATATATATATATATATATAAGCTTTTATTGCACAATTAAATTATACAATGTGCACATTCTGTGTTCCTTTTGTGTACAATGACGTATTGTTTGAACAAAAAATAGGTATAAATTTTTCCGTCGTTCATTATAAATTCATCATTTTATTATTAATTTGACACAGGGGCCACAGCAGGGGCCAAGGACTTCTTCACAGGGGCAGTGGCCCCTGGAGGCCCCTGTGTAGAACCGCCACTGTCTCCCTACCAAACGAGCTCTCCGCAAACTTGACTTTTTTTCTTAACAATTCCTCAGATTGCGCCGCAGCTCTTTAACAAACACGCCTCAAACAGCATATGAAACAAAACAGAACACACCACATCAGGAGTTTTCCACCTCCTGCTCCATACGACTGTGCATCTGTTATTCACAGCAATCCTGTTGAGAAACATCTTCTGTGGACATGTAGAGGAGGAAGCCCTGCATGTGTGTGTGTGTGTCTGTGTGTGTGTGTGTGTGTGTGTGTGTGTGTGTGGTTAGTCAGTCATGCGGCCACAGTAATCTCCATGAGTGCTGTCTGCTTCTCCATAAGGCCTGACTCAGACAGGGATGACCTCACCACTCAATGGCTGGTTGTGTGTTTTTGTGTCAGCAGGGTTTGTGTGTAGGTGTGTGTGTGCGTGTTGCTGGCAAAAAAAAGCAGAAAAAAAAGAGCAAATGGTTTGATTTGTTCCCATCAAAGCGCCATCTCCAGTGCTTTGTGCTTGATCGCAATCCAGAATGATTAAAAGATGAGTTGACATTTATAAAAATATTGCCTCGTTGTCATGGGTTAAAAGAGATAAATCGAAGGAAGCTTATTGGAGATGCCAGCAACACCCTCTGGGGATCTTGTACGCTCACATCATCTCTGCATGATAAAGAACCCACACTCCTTCCTCCCATCCCTGCCTCCTACCTCTCCTCCTCCATCACCTCCTCATCTCCTCCCCAGCCTGGCTCTGGTGCCTCTCCATCTCTGCTTTTTCCAGCCTCAAGTGGACAGAGAAATGCAAGAGTTAGTATTTCTCCCTGCCCTTCCTCTCTCTCTCCTTTGGCTCTCATTTGATTCCTTTGAGTATTACACACTTTCACTGTGCATGCATGTGTGTGTTCACATGGCTGCAGTCTGTGCACCATGCTGAGGACCTCCTCATGTGAGAAATTGCAGCTGCAGAGAGAGTGAGATGGAGAGAGAATGTGGTGACTTTTGAGTGTTGCCCGTTGAGGACATGGCACTCTAAGTCGCCTGTGACCATGCATACACTATTCATGAAATGTCTTTTATGTCAGTATCAAATAAATAAATAAAAATGCCTATGGAATAAAAAATGAAATTAAATAAATCCAGAAATGAATAAATGAGTCATTAAATATATAAGTAAAGGTGCATTTAAAAAATATTCTGTTATTTATTTAAGCAGAGGCAACATCTGGGCCCTAAAAAGCAATGTGGAAGTACCTTAAACCTGTATTCTTCTAATGACCAGCAGGGGGCGACTCCACTGGTTGCAAAAAGAATAGTCAGGCGGCTTAGCTAAATAAAGGGGACACGCTGGACAAAACCACCAAATTTTTTCCACGTGCTCTCTATCACCATAGGTTTCAATTTTTGGTAGGAGCCACTTCACCAAGATGGCCGATCCGAGATGGCACCCATATAAAGTCTATGAGAACCAATACATCTTCCAAGCCACTCAGAAGGTCAATCTTGGTGTCAAAATCTACATTTTCTGGGTCAAGGAATCATTTAAAGCTGTTGAGAATATCACTAGATGATTATTTGATCAAATAGAAATGTTCATTTTCACGCAGACTGGAAGGCAACTTGCTTCAAGTGCTGCAGCAGAGAATCCTGAGCTGAAAATGTTTGGAATCTAATAATTATGTAAATACATGGCCAAAATGAACATATCTATTTGATCACCTAGTGATATTCTCAGTAGCTTTAAATGATTCTTTGACCCAGAAAATGTATATTTTGACACTAAGATTGACCTTCTAAGTGGCTTAGAAGATATACTGGTTCTCATAGATTTTATATGGCTGCCATCTCCGATCTGCAATCTTGATGAAGTGGCTCCTACCAAAAATTGAAACCTATAGTGATAGAGAGCATGTGGAAAAAATGTGGTGCTTTTGTCCGACGTGTCCCCTTTCTTCCCAGATCTGGTCCTAAACCGCCGGACTAGAAGTCCAATTGTATAATAGTAGAAACAATTGCTAGTTTCAAGTCTTTTCAATACAGCATGGTGCTCATTGCTCACAATGTCTTCCTTCAGCATTAGGTTGGACTGAAAGACACTTTAAGGACCCCGCTGTTCATTTTGATTAATGGAGGCCCACTGCTAACCAAGCTAGCTAGCTAACTCTTGAGTGAGATGATAACATAGCATCCTTCTGGCTCCTGACCTGTTCTGTGCATGTGCTGGCAAAAACAAAACAAAATGGGGACGATCAAAAGGCCAATCTTGAGGCTTCAGAACCACCAATGGATTATCCATTATTTGAGTCTTTGCTTTCATTTCATAATGCCACAATTATTTCAGGTGACTTTTATATGTCACACTTATTTCCCAACACTTTATAGACCAAACTCTTGAGCTGGGGTCACAACGAGCTGGTGGTGTCTAACCCATACCTGTCAAGTTTTGGATTTGAAAATAAGGGAAATTTTCCGGCGCCCGCAAGCCCCAACCGAGCTCCAGTACCCCTTACATTTTAAGACAGGTGTCCAAGGAAGTTAAAATCACCACTTGTCAACCACTTATAAACTACAATTGGCTTCATGCACAGCTGCACTACTTCCTGAACTTCAGCCAGCTCCTTTGTTTCCTGTCTGCCATTATTGGACAAACTGATTAATCCAGGTGTCTGACCTCAGTTACAGTCACAACAACAATAATCAGACCCACCTGGATTAATCAGTTTGTCAGAACCCTATGGGTGACATCACGGTGACTACGTCCATAATTTAATTATTTTAAAGATAATTTTGGGCATTTTATAGCTTTATTGATTGAGAGATATTTAGAGTGAAAGGGAAAGACAGAGGGAAAGGGCTCCGAGCCGGGTTCGAACCCAGGCCGCCCGCTCCTCGCCACCTACAGTACCTGTAGTAGGCTACTGTGGGTGGCAGTTATCACGAGGCTAGTGACAGAGCTCAGACTGGGAATGTTTTTTTTTTGTTTTTACTCCGCCCGGGCCCGGTTAAAATAAGGGAGATTTACAGGAAAATACTAATATGGGGGGAAAGAAGGGTAAAATTTGTGACTTTCCCAGCCAAAACGGGATAATTGACAGGTATGGTCTAACTAGCTAACTAACTGCTAACTAGCTGCTAGCTCCAGGATGAGACACACTGGGTCTTGTGCAGGCTGAATTTGAGTTGCTACAGCCGCTTAAACTCAGTTTTCACCAAATATGCGACTAACGTTACAGTACCTTGGAAAATAGCAACATGGGATACTAAATTTGATGAATTTACCGTTAGCTTGCTAGCTAACCAAAATGTATGTTCGCAGCCACATTCTCTCTAGAAGATATAGTTAATGTATTTATTTGATAGACATATTTATTTATCAAATATTTCCTATATTTAAAACAATAATTAATGATTAAAGTTATTGACGATTTTTTTTTTTATAAATTGTGTAGTTCATTTTATGTCATTTATAGTTATAAGTTAGCTGACTTTGCTAACTATTGCCAACTATTTCTGCCATAACTGCACAAGTCTGCATTATCAGCTCTCTCTCCCTCATTTCTGTCACTCAGTTCTGCACTGTGCTGTCTTTCTGTCTCTCTCGCTTTTTTCTGACACTCTGCGCTGCTGACTTTGACAACTTCATTTGCATGGACAGAATCAAAGTCTATGTGTGATACAATGACTCAGATGTACCTTTGCTGAACACCCACGGATGCTGCTGCTGCTGTATCACGCTGCAGAGGGAAGAAAAAGAAGAAAAAATAATCTTTTTTTGCACATTCTGTCTGACTGCTGATGAGGCTTTAGACATGTAGTCACATTAAGTGACTTTAGTCACATGCTCATGTTGGCAATATGGTCTGTTTGCGGTGATGCATAGTGTGTGCATGCCAAAATGTGTGTTGTTGTTCTTTTTCTTGCCTCCTTTAAAGTACAAGATATTGCATTTGCATACAAATATGAGTGTGTCTCTTTTTGCATGGTGCATACACGTGTGTGCAATTTGTGAGTCTGCTGATGTACCTAACCTGATAACTACCTCGGCTGAGTTCTGATCAGATCTCAGGCGGTCTGTTTCCTGTCAGTAAGCTGAATAGGATTTCCCCAAAATCATATTTTGCTGCCTCGCTCGCCTTTATTAGTAGGGACACACTCCACCAGAGTCCCTTGTAATATTTGCTTCATTTACTCTGCTCCTATTACCCCTTAACGGCTCCAGCATCAGCACTTTCAGTATTTATAGCCTGAACCTTGAGCTGGTGTTCTCTTTGTTGCAGCACTTTTATGACAAGATTTTCTCACCCCTGCTCCTTTATCTCTCTTCTATTTCCACCACCATTCTCCCTATCGTTCCTCTGTACCCGACTTCATTTCCTCCCTTCTCTCTTGCTCCCCAAACTCACTTCCCCTCCTTTCACCTCGACGCTTGTTCTCTCTACACTCCCTCCCTTTCTCTCTCTCTCTCTCTCTCTTCTGCAGAGCCAGACTGGGCGTCGCTGACTTTGGGTGTGTTTGTTTGCCAGGCCTGCTCGCTCCTTCACCGGAGCATCCCCCACATCAGCCGGGTCAAGTCTATCCAGGACACGTGGGAGGCCAGTGACGTGGAGGTAGGGCGGTCATAGCAAACATACATCGTACTAGAAAAAAAACAACCATTTAGATATCTATCATAAACTTAATAAAATGAAAGTGCCCTTTTTTAGTGTGTTTTATTTTGTGTTTTCCCCATGCGCAGAAAGGCAGACTGTAAGGCATGTACCACAGACGTTGACCACTGGTGACTTTCATTCATATCAAAGAGAAAATAGTAAGCACAAGAAAATTGGTGTGAATGCGACACCCTTTCTTAAAGGCATACTATGCAGGAATTGTCACTTACTGTTTGTAAACACACTCTTCAACTTAGCCCCTCCTCTCCGGCACAACGAAAGTTAAAGCAAACCCCAGATTCACTCTGTCTGCTTGGTGCTGACTTAGTATATTTGTGTTTTTCTGATGCTCTGTTCGATATGCTACTTTGTGGCCTTCGGCTTTGCCATTTTCGGATTTTGAAAGCAGAAGTGACCATTTTTGGACAAGAGGTTGGACTTGGGAGTTAACCGCTGACGATTGCGCCACCTACCTGGCTTGGTATAGCAATGTGCATCCATTTGAAGAGTCTTTTAGTAGCGGTCGACCGATACGGGTTTTTTAAGGCCGATACCGATTATTTTGACATCAGTCTTATCCGATCCCCGATATGTTCTCCCTCCATTTACATGATAAAAATGACACAATGATAACAAATGTTAGATAAGTCTCAATTTGAACAAAAAAAGAAACATTTATTAACATTTGTGTTTTCCCCATGCACAGAAAGGCAGACTGTAAGGCATGTACCACAGACGTTGACCACTGGTGACTTTCATTCATATCAAAGAGAAAATAGTAAGCACAAGAAAATTGGTGTGAATGCGACACCCTTTCTTAAAGGCATACTATGCAGGAATTGTCACTTACTGTTTGTAAACACACTCGTCAACTTAGCCCCTCCTCTCTGGCACAACGAAAGTTAAAGCAAACCCCAGATTCACTCTGTCTGCTTGGTGCTGACTTAGTATATTTGTGTTTTTCTGATGCTCTGTTCGATATGCTACTTTGTGGCCTTGAGATTCGGCTTTGCCATTTTCGGATTTTGAAAGCAGAAGTGACCATTTTTGGACAAGAGGTTGGACTTGGGAGTTAACCGCTAACGATTGCGCCACTTACCTGGCTTGGTCTAGCAATGTGCATCCATTTGAAGAGTCTTTCAGTAGTGGTCGACCGATACGGGTTTTTTAAGGCCGATACCGATTATTTTGACATCAGTCTTATCCGATCCCCGATATGTTCTCCCTCCATTTACATGATAAAAATGACACAATGATGACAAATGTTACATAAGTCTCAATTTAAACAAAAAAAGAAACATTTATTAACAAAACAAACAAACATATTAACAGTTCGATATCAAACAATGTGTATGTCTTTTAGTACAACCCATTGCTAAAGATAATTTTAAGCAACTGAAACGGTACAATTAAGTTGTATTAGCTGAATACAGATGGTGAAAGGGTCAAAGTTCAAGACAATAAACACTATACTGCACTGTGGTAGCTACTTGTAACCACCCCCTAAAGCATGCTCTGCTTTATCGTCTTTTTTCACTAAATTAGACCATAATTTACAGTACAGTTAAGACCAATTGAGACCATGAACCTATTAGGAAAATGTTCAATCAAGGTCATTTTTTCATAGACTTCTATACAGTCAGACTTCTTTTTGCAACCAGTAACGTCTCCGCCTGCTGGACAAAAGAATATAGGTTTAAGGCATTTTAAGGCTTCAATTTTCAAACTTTTTCTTAAATGAGGCCCTGTAAAATGATACAAACTTTATGATTCTGGATTGTGATTGTGAACAAATCCCAGTACACTCAACATCAATATGCATAATTAGTCTGTGAATGGTTTGAATATGAATACAAATAACATGAATACAAATATGGAGCCCATGGTAACTACAGAGTCTAAAAATGTGTCTCTTTTTTCGTTTCTATGGAAACAACCTATTCATATTTTTTTTTAAACAATGTGACAGAAAATAAAGCAGGATAAGGTACAAGTCTCTGGTATAAATCAAGATGATGTTTTTTTTTCTGCTCTCCTTTCTGACATGTGCTGTAGGTGCAGATCTCATTAACTCTGCTGGCTGCTTTATATTTTTTGCAATGTACTCGTAGGTCAGGGATGGGCAACAGAACAAAGAACAACAGAAACAAAGGAAGTTTTATTTGGCTTAATATAGCCAATAACAGTTGGTAAAAAATGCTTAGATTGGCTGTGAAATCAACACCTTAACATATCTCTAGTCCTTGTGCAAGAAAATGAATTCCTAGAAGCTGGTGCTCTTCAGCTGACACTGACCTCTGACCTCCCTTTGGAAGGAGAACATTTCCCCAAAAGGATCAATAAAGAACCATTCCATTAGTGTCACTGTTCACACTTTCCTCTGGTGTGTAAAAAGAAGCTGAGCTGTTGTGTGCCGTGCAAATATTGCTTCTTCAGAAACATGTCAGCAAGAAATATGAGTCCTGTGCAAAAATTGTGAACACAGAAATACACATTTCCAGGTTGTCGTTTAGGCTTCTGCTCTGCTCTGCTGTGGAAGAGTGAAATTGTCCCTTGAATGGATGGCATCAGTGGTTTAACACCACCGCTGGGTGACAAAAAGGACTTTGTGGGAGGTGATGCTGGCATGAGTCATGAGGAAAAACAAGAGGTTGGCGATGTGGGAGGACAATAATTGGGATGTAAAGGGCATTTGACTTGAGAGGAGAGTGAGGTTGTATGGGGTAAAATAGGAGAATAACACAGTGGAGAGTTGGATATAAACACAAGAAACTACTAGATGATTGGTTGACTGGAATTGATTTAGTGTCGGGAAATAAAAAAACAGTGAAGGCTTTGTGATAAATCTTCTGTTATTGTAATATTGGGAGAGTTTAGGGGCGATTTTGAGATGCCTGAGTTTTATTGTTGAGACTTCTGGAGCTGTTGTGGTCCCACTGCAATAAAACATCCACAATCAGAGGAGACACTTTTGTCCAACAATAGTGTTCATTTTCAGCTAGCTAATACTGGGTAAGACCTGGGTAAGTCTTGTGTTTAACATGATTTTTATTAGATATTTCTGATTCCGTCTCATCCCAAAGGTCTCTGGGATGTGACGACCGAAGGAAAACTATTAGTCTAGACGGAATTGTCCAAAAAGTGAAAGTGAGGAGCATTTATGGGTACAAGTCAGGAACCGGCCTACTTTACTTATTTCAAGGGTGCTGAATCAAAAAAAAAAGCTTGGTTCCCAAGCTAAATTTTGAGTTTTTGACCTTCTCATTTGCATATCAAAATGGCGGCCAAATTGTCCATCTTGCTCAGTCATTGGACCATTTTCCCCAAGTTTTTTTGTGAGTAGGCAATCAAAGATGAGGAAATTAAGTTTCTGGATCTATAGTCTAGGGTCAGAGCAAGAATATAGTGGAGGCTCAGTGTTTTTTTTATGTATATGCAAAATACCAACTTTTTAGGTGGAATTAAGCATTATTTGTGTCAGTTTTTAAGGCCAACATAAATATTCTATCAATATCACTTTTAAATGTTCCAGTTGGTATTTTGCATATATGTAAATATATATATATATATATATATAATAATTTGGCTCAAAATTGTAAAAATGCAGATGTATTCTAATGGAGGGGTTGAAATGATTACCTACTATAAGTTTTGAAGTGTAATTCAAAAGATATCCCACAAAATGTGAGATGTGACCACAACACATGTTGTGACATGACGACCACTGTTGTACGCTACATCACAATCGCTGTTTTAAACATCCAGAATACTGTTATAGTGTAAAATGGTTAGCTTTAGGCACCAAAACCAATTCCTTAAGGTTAGGCCAATGACTGTATATAAATAATGGACGTAGTCACCGCATGCTATATGTCCGTTGACTTCTTTGTTTTTTTGAAACTGGGAGAAACCATATTTTGATGAGGAGGTGCGGGGACGGGTGTATCTAAAAATAAACTCTTACCAGAAAATTGAACAGCCTTGGAATTAGGGCTGCACAATTAATCAAATTTTAATCGTGATCACAATTTTGGCCGCCACGATTAAATTAACCTTATCGTCTGCAATATTTCCATTTTAAAATGCGGCTCTCCTGCATATCTAATCAACACTTTCTACACCAGTAGTCCACCAACCACCAGGGGGCAGGGCCGTTTTTTTTCCCCCTAAAAAAAGCCTGGTTGCTGATTGGATAGAACGCTAAGCAGGATGTGACGTAGTACTCGACGGCACAACAACACACGCCATTTGTAAAAGCCGGCCAAGCAGTGTTCCCAACTTAGCGACTTTGTTGCTATATTTAGCGACTTTTCAGACCCCCTTAGCGACTATTTTTCAAGAAAGCGGCTGGAGACAAATCCAGCAACTCCTTCTTAGTCTTCTTAACAAGCCGCTAACGACTTTTGAGAGGGCGTGGCCTGAGACTTTCCCGGTTGGCATTTTTCCCCCTAACCGAAACACGGCTGATGCAACACATATTTTCAATAGGACGCAGGTTAGGACTAAAGGCAGTCCAGTTTAGTACCAGTAGGTAGCCAGTTTTAAGCAATAAAATTGTATTAGCTCATTGCTGCTACAGATCTTCTTGTTGGGCGTTGACCCATTCAGAGTGATAACAAATGTGTCACTGAGCCGGTCAGAAGCAGTGACAGCGACCATAGAGACCCGCTACCGGTAAAAAGCTGTTAGCAGAGGATGGTTTGGATCCATCGACCTCTGGGTTATGGGCCCAGCACGCTTCCGCTGCGCCACTCTGCTGTCAATCACCCCAGATGGGACTCGAACCCACAATCCCTGGCTTAGGAGGCCAGTGCCTTATCCATTAGGCCACTGGGGCTTGACAAACCACCAGCTCACCATTTCTGTTCACATACAGACAGTTCCACTATAAAGCAACAACACAGAAAGCACAATGTGTGGTTTCAAATGACATAACAATGGCCCCTGATGTCACAGCAGTAACAGCCACTGACTTCAGCTGCTGACGTTGTGCACAGTTAGCGACGGCCAAAACCATCCGTCACCTCCAGAGTCTCTAAATCCCTCTGGGGGCTAACTTGTAGTGGAGACACGCAGAGTGAGCGGACTTTAGAGAGGGCGCGGCCTGAGACTTTCCCGGTGGACACTTTTCCCCCTAGTGGAAACACGGCTAGTATCTCTGTATGTGTTCTCTCTAGGTAACCCGGCTTCCTCCCACAGTCCAAAAAAATGCGGCTTAGGTTTAATTGGTGATTCTAAATTGACCGTAGGTGTGACTGATGGTCTGGCAACACTGGCACAGAAAAATGGATGTGTTACAGCCTCAGTGAGAAAGTAGTGAAAGAGACCACTCAGCTGCTAGCTATTAGCAGAGGATGGTTTCAATCCATTGAACTCTGCTGTCAGTCACCCCAGATGGGACTTGAACCCACAATCCCTGGCTTAGGAGGCCATTGCCTTATCCATTAGGCCACTGGGGCTTGACAAACCATATGTTCACCATTTTTGTTCAGATACAGACAGTTGAACTATAAAGCCCACCGAGAGTAGCGAGCCAGCCGTATACACGCGGCCGTTCCGCGGCCGGTGGAAATCCCCAGTAAGAACGAGTTGAAGTGGCACAGTCCTCCTGCAGCAGTCTTTCCCAGCTGCAGAGCCAGAGGGGATGTTAACCCCTTAGCGTCCAGTCTGCAAATTGCTAACAGGCTAACAGTTAGCTCTGTAGCAGTACAGTGTGTATGTGCTAACAGGCTAACAGTTAGCTCTGTAGCAGTACAGTGTGTATGTGCTAACAGGCTAACAGTTAGCTATGTAGCAGTACAGTGTGTATGTGCTGCTGCTGAAGGAGGTGTTCACTTAGCGATCTCTGTTTGTTTACAACAAGCACCGGACACTAAAAACTGTTCCTATTGTTTGTTTAAAAGTAGTGTAATAAAAATACAGATGTTTTCCCTAACATGATGAATAATCGTGATCAAAATATTATTGATCAAAATAATCTTTGGCGATAATCGTGCAGCTCTACTTGGAGTGTCTGTTAGTACAACTGAACACTGAACAAGACATTTTGAACAAAATGATCAAATAAACTTTAATGAACTGCAAAAAGGTTCAAGGTAGTTTAAATGAACACAGCGCCGTGGATACACATTGTTTTGCTTCTATCCTGATGACGGCTCACCATGTTAGCAACCTGTCAATCAAAGGTAGCCACGCCCCAAATCATAAGCTTCTTTTTCATCTTTTTTCTTCTAAATGGGACCATTATTTACACAATTAACATCATCTTGTCTTGAAGAAGACTTGAAACTAACGACTGATACCATACTGTTGCCACAACATTTTTTTCTGAGGTAATAAATCAAGTAAGAAATTGTCTCTTTTGTTCTCGACTTCTTTTGCAACCGAAGTTGGCAACCTCTGTTGGAATTTTTGAAAGAATGCAGTCTTATGGCACTACGGGTTTGCTTCATTGCTCAAACTCAGAGGTTGGCGCCTGTGTTAGGACCAAAACCACTGTCCTGACATTAGGGTAAAAGAACAGGGTTAGGCTTAAAAAATTAAAACTTATTTCTAAGACTTTTTAGATGCTTACCATTACATACACAAGACTATAAATTATATAGATACATGGTTATTGTGGATTTGGGTTTCCAGGGGCTTTAAGGCTACCAAGACGTGCAACCTGTGTTTTTCTGAGGCTGTTTGTGCACAAGCAGGTTTTTTAATATGATGCCATTATGTCAAGGAAAGACTATCTTGGTCTTGTTATGTCACATGGTCATGAATATTTGGTTATTGTATTGGACAGTAACAGAATACAATTATCTGGGGGCTTTTATCTCACAGTCTGGAATAGTGAGCACTTTTCATAAAATCTAGGCATACCTGATAAATTGGATACTGGAGCAGAGGTGGTTATTTAATGGCACCAAAATGTTCCTGATCTTTTGCTTTGATGACATAGATATCATGCTCTAAATGTCACATCTGAGGTGCCAAATGCATCACATTTTGGCAGCAGATGTGTCACATTTTGATTTCCGTGACTTTCTTTAGAGGTTTGTATTTCGGAAGAATTTTCCGCTGCTATTTGACCTTCACAATAAAACGCCAAAGTGCTGCATCCCTTCCCAGAGTCCCTCAGAGGATAAGAGAGGCGTGTTGAGGGATCCAGCCAGCTGGATTGAGCTCCAGGATTATCCTCGGATGAAACACACAATAGAGGGAAAGAGGGAAGAAGGCCGACACGTCTTGAAGCAGTGTTGCCAATTCCACAATTAATCCCGTAGCTGAAGAAGTTCTGTCATGCTTAAGATTTTCTATGCTTTAGTCCATTTTTGTTGTTTAATGTTATTTTCATTTTCCTATTATAGTTTTGTTGTCACTATTCTCCAGGTTTTATTTCCTTGAAATGTCATGTCTTTTATGTGGATGTGCTGTAAAAAGTGTTTTTGTCTTATAACGTCCTTAAAGGGATAGTTATTTTTCTTCTTTTTTTTGTGGGGTGGCATGAGGTAGTTATCAATAGTCTGGGTATTATTTACAGTACACGGTGGTGGTAATGTGATGTGATCAAAATGGATTTTAGCCACCTAAAAATGGCACAACTAAAAAAATGTCTGTCAGTTTACGTGTATGCTATATTGAGAATATTTTCACCACTGAATCATTGTACTTTAACCCATAAGAACCCACAGTGACACGGGTGTCACAAACATTTTAAATGTTCTAGTGATGTTTTCTCAAGTACATAAGTCTGTTTTTCAGCTACAGTAGCTTGATGCGAATGAAATGGAATTTGTTGTCTAACAGCACTATTAAAGTCACAATTATGATATATGTTATGGAGATGAAAACAAAAAGGCAAATGGTTATTTGTTTTTATTAATTATTGATTTATTATTATTTTGTTACTTAAAAAGAAATCTGAAAAATAATTTGTTGTTCAACAGCACTATTAGTGTCACAATTTTAATATATGTTGTGGAGATGCAGAGAAAAAGGAAAATGTGTCTAGTTTATTCATTTAAAAATAAGAAATATCATAAACATAAATACCATAAACGCCCAATGTAACGTATATATGTCACATCACAGATCTGTGATATTTAGGGGTAGTATTTTTTTTTTTTAAAACATCATGAATGCGTTCTGTGTGGTCCACTTGGTCTGTGGTATATCCCCCATAATTAAACTTTAAGGATTACTGGGTCTGGGTTCTTATGGGTTAAAGCCACCAGACTCCTTTGAAAAAAAACAGTGATTTTACCTCATAGAACACAGGAGTTGCTGGTCCAACTCTGCCTTGATTGATTAGTTTGTTTGTGTCATTGTGCGCCTTTGGTTTTCAAGAGTTAGTTCATGTTCATCAAAGTCACACAATAACATAAAGAAACTAACGGATGGAGGCAGCGGTAGACCAGCACTCCTGTGTTTTGCGAGGTAAAATGACTGTTTGTTTCCAATGGATGCTGGTGGCTTTGAAGAACAACTTGAGCTCCTTGATAGGATGAGCTGTCTGAAGGTTCAGTTCTAATTTTGGTATACACTTAAACTGATATAGATTTATTGATAGAAGTGGCTAAAATACATTTTGCTGCTGCCCCTGTCCACAGAAGTACATTTCTTGGCTTCCTTGTTGGCACTCCTGCCAAACTGGGAGCATTCAGACTGCCATCTACTGAAGCTAATACAGTGACTATGGTTAAGTGCCTCATACAAGCCCACTTAAAAAAATCAGAACTATCCCTTAAGGCAGTAGTTCTCAACCTTTTTGAGTCGCGACCCCCAATTTAATATGCATGTTGTCCGCGACCCCCGCTCACTGAACAGAAGCTCACACGCACAGTTCAGATCACAAAATGACCAAAAAAAGACACAAAATGTCCAAAAAAAGAGACAAAATGAACAAAGAAAGACACAAAATGACCAAAGAAAGACACAAAATGACCACAAAATGAAAAAAAGACACAAAATGATCAAAAAAAAGACTCAAAATGACCAAAGAAAGACACAAAATGACCAAAGAAAGACACAAAATGACCAAAAAAGACATAAATAACTAAAGAAAAACACAAAATGACCAAAAAAAGACATTAAATGACCAAAAAGACTAAAACACAGTGGAGACAGAGCTGACTTCCAAAATGATTTGGCGACCCCCAGAAATCATCTCGCGACCCCAATTGGGGTCCCGACCCCAAGGTTGAGAATAGCTGCCTTAAGGAATGAAGATGTTAATGTTCCTTTAATTTGATCTGATTTTATTTTGAAATCTAAATGACGTAGAGGAGAAATATTCTGCATTAAAATTGCACCATTTTTGTAAGACTGTTAAAATATGTGCTGTTATAATTGTAAAACAGTTTATGAATGAAATAGAATAAAATGTTGATGCCTGGTAAATCCCCAAATTCACCTGCAGCACGTCAGCTGGTAGAAGGGTTTTTCTGAATGAAATACGGCTAAACTTGAGCTGGTTAACAATTGCTTAAATATGCTTGTGAATGCCCTGGACATGTTAAATGCAGCATTGTGGAAGCTTCTGTTTACACTATTCAAGTTCAAATTTAATAGATGACCAGGCTGTGTTGTCCTGTTTCCCTTTCAGTTGATGGCCGCTACAGGAAACAGTGCAGCCAAAGCCAAATACGAGCAGAAGGTCCCCGCATTCTACTACAGACCAACACACACTGACTGCAAGTAAGTACTTCTTTCATTCATTCATTCATTCATCCATTCATTCTCCTTATCCGCTTATCCGCACTCGGGTCCCGGGGGGCTGGAGCCGATCCCAGCTGACATTGGGTGAGAGGTGGGGTAGACCCTGGACAGGTACCAGACTATCACAGGGCACTTCTTCTTTCAGTTGGGAATTTAAAAAAATACATGATGTATAGCCAGTATTTTATAAAAAGCAGTTTACCTGAAAAAGGAAAATGTGCTAACTGAATTAGCCTAGCGCTGCATGGTGTTAGCCTGGCTAACACCAGAATAATCTCAAATGAGGTCTAGTCTGGCAACCAGCCGTTCATTTCTCCGTAGAGGAGGTGTGGTTTACGATCCTCCAGAGCCGTTTATTGGACGCTTAGAATGTCTATCAAAGCGTCTGTAGGTAGCTCTTAGCCAATCAGATCAGTTATACCAGATGACGTAGTAGAGCAACAGAGATGGATGTTTGTTGTGTGTGTGTCTGTGAGAGAGTGTTGCTGCTGCTTTGCTTCTCCAGTTCTCGCTTTCTGCAAGATTATTTATTTTCACGCTTTATTCCCCCTCATGTCATTCAGCCACACACATCCACTGATTTTATGGGCAATAAACAAGCTGCTGCGGGTCTCTGGGGGCTCCGCTGTCCCCCGGCTCGGAGCCAGATCACCGGCGAACCCCACAACCATAACACCGGTGATCTGGCTACGAGCCGGGGGACAGCGGAGCCCCCAGAGACCTTTCGCCTTTCAACTTTGGCTCTAAACTATTTAAAACACCATCTACAGCTAAAGAGAGTGTCGCGTCTGCAGCAGCCATGTTGGATCCGTAAGAAAACTACAAGCTTCCGTCTGCCGAGTAGTACGCGTCATCGTCTTGCCGTCCCTCCCCGCTCTGTGATTGGATCCCTAAAACAGGGCTATTAAAAAGACAAATAAATCTGATTGACAAAGAGCCGGACACTGTTTACAGAGTTACAGAGTTCACAAAGTTGGTAAACTTTTCAAGTAAAGGTGTGGACTGGTTGCCAGACTGCCTGGAGGCTCTTCTGTGTGGAGTTTGCATGTTCTTCCCGTGTCAGTGTGGGTTCTCTCCTGGTACTCCAGCTTCCTCTCACAGTCCAAAAACATGCACTTAGGTTTAATTGGTGACTCTAAATTGCCCATTGTCAGATGGGATCGCCTCCAGCCCCCCACCAGTGTGGATAAGCTGAAAGGAGAATGAATGAATGAATGAATTAGCCTACTTGCTAATTCACAACCGGATAACACTTTGCTTCATCTAACTGAGCATAGACAAGTGTAAAACACAATATAGCACATCAAGTTGGTGTCAAATCTACTTTGTATCTGTATACACTTCACAACTATCTCCTTTCTTTGCATGGTTATAACATATTTTGTCAGCCAGCTCTCCTCTAAGCTCATAATGGCACCAGTATCATTTAAAGGTTAGTGTTTGTGTCAATATTCAATTTAACCTTTATTGAGCAAAATACTAAAGGTGACTTGTAAGTTCACTTATATTTTGACTCTTGTTTCCCCTATAAATAGTCAAGAGATTAAAGTGGTGTGTCCTTTTTGGTTGGTTTTTCTAACAGGAAAACGTAGCTACGGTGATGTCACCCTAGGGCTGGGCGATATGGACCAAAAGTCATATCCCAATATATTTAGGCTGAATATCAATACACGATATATATCCTGATATATTTATCGCAAAGTGAGAGCAAAGGTTCAGTCAAAGTCAAAGCCAAATATGACATGTCACAAGTAGTTTTATTGAAACTGTTTATTTAAGTGAACATAAATACTGTATAACAACAAGAGTACTTTTTAAAAAAAAATCAAAGCTCCATAAAGTGCACATTTAAATAAAAAAGTACCTTAAAAATAGCCTAGTATGAAATAAAATCTTTTTCTGAAATAAATATATATAAATATATAAGAAAAGAATAACGAACAAAATAACAAAATATGACAAACCCTAGTAAGGGCAGCATTTATATAAAAAGAAAGAAAAATGTTTTGAACTGTATCGATGTATGCAATATGGTCTAATTCCATATCACATTTAAAAATATATCGATTTTTTTTTTATCGATATATCGCCCAGCCCTACGTCACCCAATGGTTTACGGACTAAGATTTTGAAGTCTCAAGTTTGGAAGCCAGAAGTGACGATATTTATTTTCAGCTAGCACTAGCTAGCTAGCTAGCTTGGATAGCAAGGTGCAGAAATATACAGCTGTCTCTTTAGAGTGTCTTTTAGTACAATGAAACGCTGAACAAGACATTTAGGCGACCAAAATGTTACAATTAATGACAATTTGAGTAATTGTAAATCGTCAGGTAGCCACACCCTAAACCAGACCTGGGCATTGGGCGGCCCGCGGGCCACATCCGGCCCGTTGGCTGTCCTTGTCGGCCCACATGAGGTTACCCAGAAATTAGAAATCAATACAATCGCAGTGCTTTTATTTTGAAGGCGATTTACGTATAAGTTACCCGAGTTACCAAGGTACCTTTAGTCAAAAACACCTATTAAACACCTAAAAAGTAAATAAATTAACAATTAAGTTAATAAATTCCTTGGTCACCTTGTGAATCCACCGTAAGAGCTACGAGGTGGGAAAACAATAACAAACGTTAGCATTAGCACTTGAGCAAACAAGCACTTTTACTATAGTTTAGACAACAAATATAGCCAAAAATAGATATGACAGAAGAAAATAAACTTTAACAAACCTTGTGCCCTGTCAGTCAGCCACTATAGAAGCCTTTTGATACTTTATATCAACTTTATATTAATTACTACGCACTCGTTATTATTTACTGTTCATTTTTCATTTAACCGTTCTACCGGTTATTTCCTGTCACTACCTTTCAAAATTAAAGCACCCGTTTTACACTGGACGACACCTTTTCAAAATAAAAGCATCACAACATTGTAAAACACCTTGAAAATGTACAAGCATGAAAAAACAAGCTATATAATACAAAAACACCAATAGGAAGCTTACTAAAGGACATTTACAGTTGTGTTTAAAATAAATGGAATAGTGATATAGTGATTGGAGTATTTACTACTTTTTACTGCTATATTTGATTTACTCCACATTAACAGTCTTATCATAACATGTGTTCCTATCAGGAGCAGCTCAAAACCAGATAATTTACTGTATTTATAAAGCGATTACATTAATATTGAGCAGAATTTAGTTCAGAGTTTTGGTCCGGCCCCTGCAACCTTCGTGGTATCGGTCATGTGGCCCCTTGGGAAAATGAATTGCCCCCCCCCCTGCCTTAGAGTCTGGTGTTAAATATCTTCAAGTACATTTCCATGATTAACCCCCTGTCATGTTACACATTTGATTTATAGTTAATTTGAAGATATGGATATTGCAGTCTTATTTCTGTATGCAGTACTGGCCTGTGTAGAGGTCCACAGTCCTCTCAGCCTGGAACTGCCTGAGTGTTATAAGAAAATGCTGAATGCAGAGACAATGACACTGCATGCTGATAAGTGCTAAAGTGCTGCAAACACTATGTTGTGCAGAGGGACATTGTTACTGTAAATGAAGATATAGTACACAGTTTCACACCTTTCACAGTGAATGTATCACTTCCTCTTTGTGTGCAGAAAAGGCCTGTTAGAAGTATCCACACACAACTGCAGACTATTATATGTTTTGGAACTTTAAATCAAACTAAGCTTTTTTGCCTGCAGTTTTTTGCCACAGTTCCTATATATTTAAATTCTATCTGGACAAGGCTTCTTTTTATCAACAACCATATATATATATATATATATATATATATATATATATATATATATATATATATATATATATATATATATATAAATATATTATTTTTTTTAAACTTTATTTTTTCCAGTCAATAAAAACACATACAGAAACATACAAATTATTTTCTCACATGACCAAAATATATGAGAATGGTTGGCATTCAGTTGCCCACAATTTCTCCAACAATATTGCTGCTGGCCTGATTGTTTATTTTTCATTTTGGGTGTAATAAAAAAACGTGTTAAATTTTTCCAACCGAACTCCCTCCATTTTTTAGAACTTGTTGAAGTATGTTGAGTCTGAAATATCTTCTGCCAATCGTTCCAACAACCATATATTTTTATATCTGCTCGAAGGAAGACTGTTTCTTCTTATTCCTTCTTCATACACGTTGGTTGTATAAGCCGAGTTAGTGACGTTTTAAGCTCGTCCATCCATCTCTCCCCGTGTCTGCCTCCGTCCAACAGAATTGGATTAAAATAGACAGAAACAGGACAGGTAGGTCGAGATGAAAGAGAAGTGTTTCTCTCAGTGTCTGAGCCACGCTGTCTGTTTGTGTTCTCGCTCTCCCCCCCTGAGAACCGCAGGGTTCAGCTCCAACCAGAGTCACTAGAAGGTGTCGTTCAAAGACATACCGGCTACGACGCTTTACCTCGTGATGCTGATAGAACGGGTTGTTTGCAGCCTGAAGGGGAGACTCATAGGTTGAGGGAGGTAGAGAAGGAAACAGGATGAGTGAGATCGTTGGCATGGTGATGTGCCATTTGTTTCGTCTCACACTGAAGAGGAAGATGGTCTAAAATTAAGATTGCTCCCTTTATATGCAGCTTGGTAGAAACTCAAGAAACGACGGAGTTGTAGAACATAATCTTAAGAACTATTCCATTAATCCATTTAATCAGGGAGCTAAAGGAACAATACTGCTATCGTACCAATCAATACTTCTCTGGTGTGTGTGTAATATGAAGCTACAGCCAGCAGACAGTTAGCCTGAGATGAGGTTAGATGTTCAAGTTGTGATGTATTGATCTTAACATGGAACATGGCAAGAAAGTAAAAAAAAACGTCTTTCTCCAAAACAAATTTATATTTAAAATGTAATTAATTCATCAATTATTTGGTCACCTGTCATGTAAAATGCATTCATCAGCTGTTTTTTGATTCATATTACATTTTCTGCCTCTCCTATATTAACAGGCCACGCCTATTTAGAGGAATATATATATATATATATATATATATATATACAGTACAGGCCAAAAGTTTGGACACACACCTTCTCATTCAATGCGTTTTTCTTTATTTTCATGACTATTTACATTGTAGATTTGTAGAGAATGAACATATATGGAATTATGTACTTAACAAAAAAAGTGTGAAATAACTGAAAACATGTCTTGTATTTTAGATTCCTCAAAGTAACCACCCTTTGCTTACTAGAATATAAGACATGTTTTCAGTGATTTCACACTTTTTTGTTAAGTACATAATTCCACATGTGTTCATTAATAGTTTTGATGAATCTACAATGTAAATAGTCATGAAATAAAGGAAACACATTGAATGAGAAGATGTGTCCAAACTTTTGGCCTGTACTGTATAAATATATATATATATATTAATTTGTCGACTACAAATTGGCTTAACTGTGTGATTATTTCACATAGAATATTTCTTCAATTAACAGAAACAGGCTATATCATTATATATATCGCTATCAGATGTGAAATTGCCCATATTGCACAGCCCTGGTGTAAAGTAGTGTAATTATCTCATAGACTTCTATACAATCAAACTTTATTTTGCAACTTGAAGAGTTGCCCCCTGCTGGACATGAGAAAGAATGCAGTTATAAGACACTAATGCAGTGGCTTTACCTTGCAGACCTGCAGGTCGCTGCTTAGTATAAACACAGATCAGATCAAAATCAAAATTAATTTATTTATCCCCGAGGGTGGATTCAGTTAGTCTGGTAGAATCTCTGTTAGAATGAGACAGCCTGATGTAGGAGAGAATAATAATAATAATAATAATAATAGGAGAGAAGGATCTTATGTTACACTCACAGCTTCAAATGTTATTTAGTCAACAGAAAGAAAGACAATAACACTTTGTTGATTTCTATGTGTTATCAAAGAAGATGAGATGATTATGTTACCGACTCTCTTTTTTTTTTTTTTTTTCAAACTTCTCTTTATTGGGTTTTTTTTCTTTCATTCACATACAAAAATAAAGAATGTACATGTTCATTTATGCTTAAAGTCAACACGAAAGAGCAGAATGATAGTAGAAAAATAAAAGCAATAAAAAAAACCCACAAAAAACAAAAACAAAACAAAATAAAAAAAAATAAAAAAAACCTAGGTGGAGTCAAATCAAATATCAAAACAAAAATAAGGTTTACAAATAAAATAGATTTAAATATTAATAATACAACTGGGAGGATGTCAGGTTTTCCAAAATTTACATTTGTTAATTTTTCACTGGGTTATATTTAGTATAATAATCCATAAATGGCTGCCATATTGTGTAAAAGGTCTTAAGGTAAAAAAAAATCTTTCCTCTCAGGGTGAATTTTATTTTTTCTAACTGCGAATGTTTCATTCTATCATTCACCGACTCTCATTTTTATCTTGTTATATGGCCAATTTGTGACATGAAGCACTTACTGTGGATCAGATTATGAGTTTATTGACTTCAAAACAGGTTACTACTTCTGTTTTGTTATTTTTGTGTCATATGAGGTAACTCTGTGTAGAAAAGGTTTCATATGTGTGTAGAACAGGGCAGCTAGTGAGTGTGTAACTGATACTGTGTGTCTTTCTATTTGTCCAGGATGCTGAGAGAGCAGTGGATCCGAGCCAAGTACGAGAGGAATGAGTTTGAGTTCATTGAGAAACAGGAACCTTACTCTGCAGGTAAAGACCCTCATCCAAGCAGATTCCTCTCATCAGCACTCACTCCGGCTGAAATAAGTCATGGCTACACAACGAGAATAATGTGGTTGGTGAATAACCTTCAGTTCACTTTCTTACCAAGAACCAGATAAAAAGTCTGTTTGTTAGGTATGGAGCCACAGCCAGGAGATGATTAGATTTGCTCGGGGTAAATACTAGCCTGGCTAACACCAGACTATTCTCAAATGAGGTCTAGTCTGGCAACCAGCCGTTCATTTCTCCGTAGAGGAGGTGTGG